>NC_083572.1:112944849-113245266 GCF_027579695.1 Neoarius graeffei
TAGTTCTAGTAAGGACTCTTGCTGCTGCATTTTGAACTAACTGGAGCTTGTTTATGCACTTATTGGAACATCCAGACAGTAAGGCGTTACAGTAATGCAACCTGGAGGTAACAAAAGCATGAACTAGTTTTTCCGCGTCATGTAGTAATATTAAATTTCTTATCTTAGCAATATTTCTGAGATGAAAGAAAGCCATCCGGGTAATGTTATTAATGTGAGTTTCGAATTAAAGACTGGGGTCAATAATCACCCCGAAGTCTTTTACTGCTGCATGTGAAGAAACAGAAAGGCCATCCAGAATTACTATGTAATAAGAAAACTTACTTCTAGCTGCATGTGGTCCTAGTACAAGTACTTCAGCCTTGTCAGAGTTAAGCAGAAGGAAATTAATAAGCATCCAGTGTCTAATGTCCTTTACATATTCCTCAGTTCTATTAAGCTGGTGTCTCTCATCAGGTTTTGCAGAAACATACAACTGTGTGTCATCAGCATAACAGTGGAAACTAATACAATGTTTATGAGTAATATCACCCAGAGGGAACATATATAAAGAAAAAAGCAGTGGACCCAAGACAGAACCTTGTGGAACACCAAACTTTACCTCAGTGCATCTAGAAATATCACCATTTATATCAACATCCTGATAGCGATCAGTTAAATAAGACCTGAGCCAGGAGAGGGCCATTCCCTTAACTCCCACATTTTCTAGTCTATCCAGAAGAATGGAATGATCAATGGTATCAAATGCTGCACTAAGTTCAAGCAACACAAGCAGCGAGACACAGCCCTTATCAGTCGCCAACAGTAGGCCATTTACTACTTCAACCAGAGCTGTCTCTGTGCTATGATGAGGTCTAAATCCTGACTGATACATTTCATTGATGTTATTCCCATGTAAATATGTGCATAACTGTTGTGCCACAGCTTTTTCAAGGATCTTGAAGATAAAGGGGAGGTTTGATATTGGCTGATAATTGGACAGCTGACAGGGATCAAGGTCAGGTTTTTTAATCAGGGGTTTGATAACTGCTAGTTTAAAGGATTTGGGTACATAGCCAATAGTAAGAGAAGAATTTATTATTTTTAGAAGTGGTTCAATTACTTCAGGTATTATCTGTTTGAATAGACGTGTAGGTAAGGGATCTAGTACACAAGTTGAGGCTTTTGATGCAGAGATTAATGAAAGTAATTCAGTTTCTTTTAGGGGAGTAAAACATTCTAATTGCTGATCTGATACAGTTATATTGTTAACTACAGGGTCACTTACATTGTCTGACCTTAAATTAGTAGTTTAAATTTTGTGGGGCTTTGTAAAAGAAGGTTCTGCCACCTGCTGTAGCCTTCATTATTTGAGGTACCAACAGATAGCCTGCAATTTTTGATCCATGTATGCGTGGCAGGTCATAAAAAACAGAAAAATAAAGACTTTAAACATATAAACCAAGTTTAACCCTAATAAATTTTTTTCTCCCTAATGAGCATCCACACTCCTATACCAAACCCATCCTGAACCGAAACCTCCACCCGGCGCCATGCCATGTAGAGTCAGAGTGGAATTCTGAGGGAACCTCTTTCAGCTCAATGTTTTCTTCCCTGGGGCCAACCAAGGAGGTTTTTAGCTCCTGGAGGGAGCTCTTTGGGGGGTTCTGTCACATCCACACACATTTGCGCACAGAGCATGCAGCAGCGCACTGTGGACTCACATTCAGTGCCACACTCAAGCTCATTCAGACTAACTGCCATGCACCTGTTCCTGATTAGTGCATAATCACAGCTCATGCATAAAAGGGCTCTCCTCACACATAGACATTGGAAAGTATACGCTCTGTTTTTTGTGTCTGAAGTGACCAAGCCATTTGAATATTGTTTTGCTACTCTGGTTTCAACTTTGTTTTCTGTTTTCAAGACCACATTCCTGACCACATACGAAATCATGTAAATATGAGCATAACTGCTGTGCTACAGCCTTTTCTTGGATCTTGGAGATAAAGGCAAGGCAAGTTTATTTGTATAGCGCATTTCATACACACAGGCAATTCAGTGTCCTTCACAAAAAATAAAAGCATAAGAACAGTAACAAAGAAATAAAGTAAAAGTAAAATCATTAAAATCCAAGATTAAAAAGAAATTATATTAAAGGAAATTAATTACACTTTAGGTAAAAATTAATCAAGTGAAAGCATCTGAAAACAGCTTTGTCTTGAGCCTGGATTTAAAACTAACAACAGTAGGAGCATTTTTGATCTCATTTGGAAGTTGGTTCCAAAGCTTAGCAGCATAGCAACTAAAGGCTGCTTCACCACACTTCGTTTTGACAGCTGGTATTACTAGCAAGTTTTTCTCCTGTGATCTTAGAGACCTAGTTGGTGCATATAATTGAAACATATCCAGTAGGTAGCTGGGTCCCATCCCATTTAATGTTTTAAATAGAAGTAATGCTTTAAAGTCAATTCTATAGCTCACTGGGAGCCAGTGCAGAGACCTTAGGATTGGAGTGATATGGACTACCCTTTTTGTTCTTGTAAGAACCCTTGCTGCTGCATTTTGGATTAGTTGAAGCTCTTTGATGGTCTTTTTTGGAAGACCTGTGAAAAGGCTATTGCAGTAATCAACCCTACTGGAGATGAAAGCATGAATAAGTTTTTCTAGATCATGTTTTGACATGAGACCCCTGAGTTTAGAAATGTTTTTTAGGTGATAGAATGCAGACTTTTTTACCACTTTCATATGACTGTTGAAGTTAAGTTCGCTGTCAATAAGGACACCAAGGTTTTTGACAGTATCCTTTGCTTTAAGCCCCTTAGTTTCAAGAACAGTGGCAATCCTAAGCCTTTCCTCCTTTTTGCCAAATATAATTGCTTCAGTTTTATCTGCGTTCAGCTGAAGAAAATTGTGAGACATCCATTTGTTAATTTGGTCAATACATCTATGAAGAGACTCAAGAGGGGCATAGTCATTAGGTGACATAGCTAAGTAAAGCTGAGTGTCATCTGCATAGCTATGGAAGTTTATTGAGTTATTCTTAATAATTTGTCCAAGTTGGAGCATATAAAGGGTAGGTTTGATATTGGCCTGTAGTTAGTTGAACAACTGACAAGGGACTGTCACATCCATGCGCAATTGCATTTGGAGTGCACAGTGGCATGCCTTGGACTACAACTCACATGCGGTGCTATGCGCAAGCTCATTAGGACTAATTGCCATGCACCTGTTCCTGATCAAAGCACAATCACAGCCCATACATATAAGGACTCTCCTCACACACAGTCTTTGTGTACACTCTGTTCCTTGTGTCTGATTTTACTAAGCCACTTGATTACTGGTTTGCTACTCTGGGTTTGACTTTGTTTTCTGTCTTCCTGACCACATATTGCCTTGCCTAGTATATACTGTTTGCCAATTGCCTGAACTTTGCCTGTTTTTGTTTATGCTCTTTGCCTCACAATTTAGGACTGTTCACCAGCTTGATTTTAATAAAACTCTTTCTGCACTTCCATCCATCTCCCTCATCCACTCTTATGACAGAATACTTCACCATTAACATGGATGTAGCAAAAGAGAGCAGGCATGCTGAGCAATGTGACACTAGAGTCACTGTGCCTAAACCTGGATCTGTATGGGGATAGACTAGGGATAAAATTAGCTCTTGTTTAAAGTCAATAAAATTTTGTAAATCTGCTTAGTGATGATGTCTATTGTTAAAAGTACTATAAAAATAAAATTGACTTGACTGTGGTTCATCCAGCACATAGAACTAGACACACCAGCACCCTATGTTGGTAAAGACTATTGGCCAATGAATTTTTGTGACAGTGCAGGCTCTTATATGAGGACCTGGTGGAGCCCAAGCCTGCTGAAAAACTGGGTGGGATGTATGATTTACTGGCTCACTTGACCAGGATGCCAGTGGTCTGAATACCTCCTCACCATAGAACACCTATGCCTCAAAGACTCCATGTCTTTCGGTGACATGCTCAAGTTCCTGTATCAAGTCCAAGAGACAGAAAAACCCCTTGAGATTTTTTGGTGTGCAAGTGTGGGGGGGCTGATACCTGTAAGGCTGACACAGCAGCAGACTGAGAGGCCTTCACTCCAGAGCTCACTTCTAAGGCCAACAGAGTGGCAGACAGGAAGGCATTTGTTCCAGAGCTCCTTCCCAAGGCTGACACAGCAGCAGATGGGGAGGCCTTCATTCCAGAGCTCGTACCAGAGGCTGACAGGGCAGTTGTCACTTCAGGCTATAGGGAGGATGCTGTTGCTCCAACTCCAGGCTTCAGGGAGGACTCCATCACTCAAACCATGCCTGACCACATCCCTGCCAACTGCTCTGCTTATCTCACATCTGTTCCCCACACCTCAGAGCCTTCATATCACATGCGCTTCCACCTCACCCACCATGAGGCACTCAAGTATCAAGGGCATGTATCAGCTCCTCAGGGGAAAATGCTGGTGGCCCTACATGCTCATTAACCTTCATAATTATGTCTCATCCTGCACTGAATGTGCAAGTTAAAAAATACCAGACCCCATGCTTATGCCCAAAACCAAGTCCATATTTGTCTTTTTTGTCCATTTTTTGTCCAATTGTCCATATTGCCCATGACTGAGCCTGAACCAAGTACATGTCTGAGCCCATGCTCACGTTGACTCCTGAGACCATGCCCAGGCTGATGCCAGACTCCATGCCACTGTCAGAGTCTAAGCTAGAGTCTAATCCCATGTTCTTGTCTGAGCCCATGCCTGTGCCTATGCTCAAGCCCATGCCTGAGTCCATGCTCATATTCAAGCCCATGTCCATGCCTGAGTTCATGCCCATGCTGACATCTGAGTCCATGTTCAAGTCCATGCCCATGGTGATGCCAGAGTCCATGCTCAAGCCCATGTCCATGCCTGAGTCCATGCCCATGGTGACATCTGAGTCCATGCCCATGTTCATGTCTACATGCCCATACTGGCATGCTGATGCCAGGGTCCATGCCCATGCTCAAACCCATGTCCATGGCTGAATCCATGCCCATGCTAAAGCCCATGTCCACACCTGAGTCCATGCCCATGCTCAAGCCCAAGTCCATGCCAGCGTTCATATTTTCAGAGTTCAGAGGTTTTTTGTTTGTTTGGTTGGTTTTTGTTCCGTGCTCTCACAGAAGGCGGTCGCATTTCTCTTCCTCTCCTCTCCCTTATCTTCCCTGCTTTGATCCTCTTGTCTTGTCTGTCTATTTTCTATACTTTTGAGAGACTCTCTCCGCACTGCTCTCCAAACTAAAAATCATGGAATTGATAAACTGGTCTCTTCATGCAATTGACACAATTTTCTCAAGGAGAAGCCTGGGTTCGGGGGAACCGGCCTGTCCTGCCAGAACTTTCACAGCTGGCTACATGATGGATGCATGGGAGAAGTGGCGGGTCGTGTGCCTGGCGGTTCTTTCTGTGGAGGACATTGAAGACATCTACCTATTCGGAACCATGATTACAGGACTTTTGCTGATTGGATTAGGCATTGCCCTGGTTTATCGAGGAAATCAGAAAACGGTGACAGCTGTCCAAAGCCCCATAAAGCTGCCTGACATAATTGAAGCAGTGGGCAGAGCTGTCGGCACTCAGACTGTGGCTATTCAGAACTTGAACCGCAACATGGATAACATCATGGAGAAGCTTTTGGCTTTGCAAAGGAAAATGGATCGATTTGGAGACCAGAATGGACAAACAGAGTAGTCATGTAAAAGAATGCATCTACTCACCCCAAGACCAAACAATCCCAATCTTATCTGCTTTTGGCTCCCTCAGACAGCACTGGCCTCGGTCAAGGCCGTTGCTGGAACAACAACTCCCCCTGAAGATCACTGCAGTGAGATGCTCTTGCATTCCTTCCCCCACTTCCCACGGTCGCCACTTTTTACCCCCAGTGTGACAAGTGGGTGAGCGACCAGTGCCGTCATGGCTGCAGGAACGGATGGCTGCTTGCTTGCCCTGGGTTACCGCTACCTCTACCTCTCCCCCCTTACCCCCTCCCCTGATCACCCCCCCTCCCCCCTCAAGTTCCGAGTTTTCATGTTGTAAAGTGTACTGTATTATTTTGTGCTTATGTGCTGAGGTGTTTTTTTAATGTTCCCACACTGTACTCCCCACAGGAGCATAGTGTGGGGGTTGCTTTTTTCTCCTCCCCTCCCCTCATGTTACTCTGTATTTTTTTTCTTTTCATCCCTGTCTTCCTGTCCTGTCTACTCCCTCTCTGTCAATTGTATGTATGTGTATATGTACGAATGGGTTGATGGCCAATTTTGCTGGTACTTGTGACTAGTGACAATAAAGGGTTCATTCATTCATTCATTCATTCATATTCTTGAAGAAACCCATGCCCTTGTATGAATCCAAGCCTCCACCTACATCCACGTCCCCATACCAAGCTAAGCTTGAACCAAAGCCTCCACCTGCATCCATGCTCCTGTACCAAGCCAAGCCTCAATCCAAGCCTCCACCAAGCCTCCACTTGCATCTACGGTCCCATACCAAGCCCACTCTGAACCGAACCCTCTGCCTAAGCCCATGTTCTGGTGCAACACCATATAGACTCAGAGTGGAGCTCCAAGTGGAGCTCCAAGTGGACCTCTTTCAGCTCAGGGTTCTCTTCCCTGGGGCTGAACAAGGAGGTTCGTGGGGGGGGGGTTCTGCCATGTCTGCACATATTTGCACTCAGAGCATGCAGGAGCACACCTTGGACTGCAACTTACTTGCAGTGCCACACTCAAGCTCATTAAGACAAATTACCATGCACCTATTCCTGATCAGAGTGCAATCATAGCTCTTGCATATAAGGACTCTCCTCAGACATAGAATTTGCAAAGTATATGGTCTGTTTCTTGTGTCTGATGTGACCAGGCCATTCGATTGCTGTTTTGCTACTCTAGTTTCAATTTGTTTCCTGTCTTCCTGACCACATATTGCCTTGTCTAGTATATAATGTTTGCCAATTGCCTGAACTCTGCCTGTTTTTTATGTTCTTTGATCTCACATTTTGGAACTATTTGCCAGCTTGCTTTTAATAAACTCTTTCTGCACTTACATCCATCTCCCTCATCCACTCTTGTGACAGGGATGAAGTCAGGTGGGGTTTTTTTGTTTTCTTTTTTTTTAATTAGAGGTTGGATAACTGCTTACTTAAAGGATTTTTTTTTTGGGGGGGGGTTAAAACATTCTAATCACTGAGCTGATCTGGTTATATTGTTATCTACAGATGTGGTCAGAAGTTTACATACAGCGACATGAATGTCATCTTGGTTATGAATGTAATGGCAATATTTGGGCTTCCAGTAATTTTTTGAACTGTTCTTTTTCTGTGGCAGAATGTACAGCATCTATCTTTAATTTAAAAAACACTAGAATTTGTTGCACAAGTTTTAATTTTCTTTGGGTTTTCTGAAATCAACACAGGGTCAAAATTGTACATACAGGGTCAAACATATACATACAGCACACCTAATATTTGGGTAAAATGTCTCTTCACAAGATTCACCATGATCAAACATTTTTGTTTACCATGAACAAGCTTTTGGCAGAATTCTGGTTGGATATTTCATAACTCTTCATGGTAGAATTGGTAGAGTTCAATTAAATTTGTTTTTTTTTTTTTTGGCATGGACTCAACTTACAGTTAGGTCCATATATATTTGGACACTGACACAAATTTTGTTTTTTTACCTGTTTACTGAAACATATTCAGGTGATAGTTATATAATGGACATGGACATAAAGTCCAGACTTTCAGCTTTCATTTGAGGGTATCCACATTAAAATTGGATGAAGGGTTTAGGAGTTTCAGCTCCTTAACATGTGCCACCCTGTTTTTAAAGGGACCAAAAGTAATTGGACAATTGACTCAAAGGCTATTTCATGGGCAGGTGTGGGCAGGTGTGGGCAATTCCTTCGTTATGTCATTCTCAATTAAGCAGATAAAAGGCCTGGAGTTGATTTGAGGTGTGGTGCTTGCATTTGGAAGATTTTGCTGTGAAGAAAACATGCGGTCAAAGGAGCTCTCCATGCAGGTGAAACAAGCCATCCTTCAGCTGCGAAAACAGAAAAAACCCATCCGAGAAATTGCTACAATATTAGGAGTGGCAAAATCTACAGTTTGGTGAAGAGAAACCCCTTCACAACAGCCAACCAAGTGAACAACACTCTCCAGGAGGTAGGCGTATCAATATCCAAATCTACCATAAAGAGAAGACTGTATGAAAGTAAATACAGAGAGTTCACTGCACAGTGCAAGCCACTCATAAGCCTCAAGAATAAAAAGGCTAGATTGGACTTTGCTAAAAAACATCTAAAAAAGCCAGCACAGTTCTGGAAGAACATTCTTTGGACAGATGAAACCAAGATCAACCTCTACCAGAATGATGGAAAGAAAAAAGTATGGCAAAGGCGTGGTACAGCTCATGATCCAAAGCATACCACATCATCTGTAAAACACAGTGGAGGCAGTGTGATGGCTTGGGCATGCATGGCTGCCAGTGGCACTGGGTCACTAGTGTTTATTGATGATGTGACACAGGACAGAAGCAGCCGGATGAATTCTGAGGTATTCAGAGACATACTGTGTGCTCAAATCCAGGCAAATGCAGCCAAACTGATTGGTCGGCGTTTCATAATACAGATGGACAATGACCCAAAACATAAAGCCAAAGCAACCCAGGAGTTTATTAAAGCAAAGAAGTGGAATATTCTTGAATGGCCAAGTCAGTCACCTGATCTCAACCCAAATGAGCATGCATTTCACTTGTTAAAGACTAAACTTCAGACAGAAAGGCCCACAAACAAACAGCAACTGAAAACCGCTGCAGTAAAGGCCTGGCAGAGCATTAAAAAGGAGGAAACACAGTGTCTGGTGATGTCCATGAGTTCAAGACTTCAGGCAGTCATTGCCAACAAAGGGTTTTCAACCAAGTATTAGAAATGAACATTTTATTTACAACTATTTAATTTATCCAATTACTTTTGAGCCCCTGAAATGAAGGGATTGTGTTTAAAAAATGCTTTAGTTCCTCACATTTTTATGCAATCATTTTGTTCAACCCACTGAATTAAAGCTGAAAGTCTGAACTTCAACTGCATCTGAATTGTTTTGTTCAAAATTCATTGTGGTAATGTACAGAACCAAAATTAGAAAAATGTTGTCTCTGTCCAAATATTTATGGACCTAACTGTATAAGCATGGTCCATATATTTTCAATAGGGTTGAAGTCAGGACTTGTTTTAAGCTTAATGTTAGCCTGCTTTATCCTCCACAACCAGCTCTGATGTGTGTTTGGGTTCATTGTCCTGTTGTAACTCCCAAGTCCCAAGTCGTATTCAAGTTTCTGATGGTTTATGCTGAAGAATTCTGAGGTTGTCCTCCTTCTTCATTATTCCATCCACTTTGTGCAATGAACCAGTTCCACTGGCAGTAAAACAGCCCCAGAGCATGATGATCCTACCACCACCACCAGCTTGTAAAGTGTCCCTCTGTACATGGTGATCATTGTGGCCAAACAACTCAAACTTTGTCTCATCTGACTATACAGCTTTCCTCCAGAAGGCTTTTTCTTTGTCCATGTGTTCATCTTCAAACTTTAGTTAAGCTTGAAGGTGTCAGTTTTGGAGCTTGAGGCTTGAGAAGCAGTGCTTAAGTTTTGAAAAAAACTCTGGATGACATTGATGGAGAGGACATGGTTTTGGAGGTCAGTGCTGCTATCCACACATTCTCTGATGATGTATGTGTGTCTTCAAAAGAGATGTTGGATTGCATACAGTGCCTTGAAAAAGTATTCATACCCCTTGAACTTTTTCACATTTTTTCACCTTACAACCACGAACTTAAAAGTTTTTTATTGAGATTTTATGTGATAGACCAACACAGAGTAGCACATAATTGTGAAGTGAAATGATAAATGGTCTTCAAAATTTTAAACAAATAAAAATCTGAAAAATGTGGTGTGCATTAGTATTCAGCCCCCTGTACTCTGATACCTCTAAATACAATCCAGTGCTATCAATTGCCTTCAGAAGTCATCTAATTAGTTAATAGAGTCCTACTGTGTGTAATTTACTCTCAGAATAAATACACTTGTTCTGTGAAGGCCTCGGTGGTTTGTTAGAGAACACTGAAGAACAAACAGCATCATGAAGACCAAAGAACTCACCAGACAGGTCAGGGATAAAGTTCTGGAGAAGTTTAAAGCAGGGTTAGGTTATAAAAAATATCCCAAGCTCTGAACATCTCAAGAAGCACTGTTCAATCCATCATTCAAAAATGGAAAAAGTATTGCACAACTGCAAACCTACCAAGACATGGCTGTCCACCTAAACTGACAGAGCGAGCAAGGAGAGCACTGGTCAGAGAAGCAGCCAAGAGGCCCATGATCACTCTGGAGGAGCTGCAGAAATCCACAGCTCAGGTGAGAGAATCTGTCCACAGGACAACTATAAGTCATACACTCCACAAATCTGGCCTTTTTGGAAGAGTGGCAAGAAGAAAACCATTGCTGAAAGACAGGCATAAGAAGTCCCATTTGCAGTTTGCCAGAAGCCATGTAGGGGACACAGCAAACATGTGGAAGAAGGTGCTTTGGTCAGATGAGACCAAAGTTGAACTTTTTGGCCTAAATGCAAAGCGCTATGTGTGGCGGAAAACTAACACTGCTCATCACCCTGCACACACCATCCCCACTGTGAAACATGGTGGTGGCAGCATCATGCTATGGGGATGCTTTTCTTCAGCTGGGACAGGGAAGCTGGTCAGAGTTGATGGGAAGATGGCTGGAGCTAAATACAGGGCAATCCTGGAAGAAAACCTGTTGGAGGCTGCAAAAGACTTGAGACTGGGAAGGAGATTCACCTTCCAGCAAGACAATAACCCTAAATATACAGCCAGAGCTACAATGGAATGGTTTAGATCAAAGAATATTTATGTGTTAGAATGGCCCAGGGGCGGCACGGTGGTGTAGTGGTTAGCGCTGTCGCCTCACAGCAAGAAGGTCCTGGGTTCGAGCCCCGGGGCCGGCGAGGGCCTTTCTGTGCGGAGTTTGCATGTTCTCCCCGTGTCCGAGTGGGTTTCCTCCGGGTGCTCCGGTTTCCCCCACAGTCCAAAGACATGCAGGTTAGGTTAACTGGTGACTCTAAATTGACCGTAGGTGTGAATGTGAGTGTGAATGGTTGTCTGTGTGTCAGCCCTGTGATGACCTGGCGACTTGTCCAGGGTGTACCCCGCCTTTCGCCCGTAGTCAGCTGGGATAGGCTCCAGCTTGCCTGCGACCCTGTAGAAGGATAAAGCGGCTAGAGATAATGAGATGAGATGAGATGAGAATGGCCCAGTCAAAGTCCAGACCTAAATCCCACTGAGCATCTGTGGCAAGACTTGAAAATTGCTGTTCACAGATGCTCTCCATCCAATCTGGCTGAGCTTGAGCTATTTTGCAAAGAAGAATGGGCAAAAATTTCAGTGTCTAGATGTGCAAAGCTGGTAGAGACATACCACAAAAGACTTGCAGCTGTAATTGCAGCAAAAGGTGGCTCTACAAAGTATTGACGCAGGGGAGCTGAATACTAATGCACACCACATTTTTCAGATTTTTATTTGTTTAAAATTTTGAAGACCATTTATCATTTTCATTTCACTTCACAATTATGTGCTACTCTGTGTTGGTCTATTACATAAAATCTCAATAAAAAACTTTTAAGTTCGTGGTTGTAAGGTGGAAAAATGTGAAAAAGTTCAAGGGGAATGAATACTTTTTCAAGGCACTGTATACAAAGAGGGTCTTCTAGATCTCTATGGGAATCTCAGTATTGCCCTGTGACTACTGTTAACATTTCCCATCACTCTTTCATCTGGTGAGAGAAGCTTCTTGAGCCTGCAGCTCCTAAAGGCTTATCGGAAGTCCAACATGAGCCAGGAAAGGCTTTCAGGGCTGGTTCAAAGCTCTTTAGAAAAGGGGGTCAGATGATATTTGGACCTTGAAGATTTAGTGGCAGTGTTTGCTGCAACCAAGGCAGAAAGACAGCAGTTCTAAAATGTTAGTTCATGGTTCTGAGTGATCACACTCACTATCATGTCTGTTTGTCAGTTATTATTGTGTGTGTATAAATAATTTAATTGTAGGATGGAAGAACCAGAACTGTGAGTTCATATTTGATGTTACATATTTAAATGTTGTTCCTGTTTGAGGTTACATATTTACGTGTTTGTTCTCATTTGTTGTTCAAATACTCAGGTGTGTGTGTGTGTGTGTGTGTGTGTGTGTGTGTGTTTAATAAATTATTACAATATTAGATCCAGCACAATTGGTCAAATGCATCTTTTCACGTCATTGACTGCATGCATGTTTTGGGGGGCAAGTCAAGTCAAGTCAAGTTTGTTTGTATAGCGCTTATAACAATAGACATTGTCCCAAAGCAGCTTTACAGAATCTGAATGACCCAAGACATGAGCCAATTTTATCCCTATTCTATCTCCAATGAGCAAGCCAGTGGCGACTGAGGCAAGGAAAAACTCCCCCAGACGACACAAGGAAGAAACCTCGAGAGGAACCAGACCCAAAAGGGAACCGATCCTCACCTGGACAACAACAGACAACATGACTATAACATTAACAATTTTAACATGAAGTCAGTTTCACTGATGTTATAACTCTTCATTAAGGGAAACTGGTCAGAATAACCTTATGGAAACAGAGCAGATGTGCAATCAAAGATAAAGCTCAAGGATTAAACTAACCACCTGGCGATTTGTCCAGGGTGTACCCTGCCTCTCATCCATAGTCAGCTGGGATAGGCTCCAGCTTGCCTGCGACCCTGTAGAACAGGATAAGCGGCTACAGATAATGGATGGATGGATGGATGCATTAAACTTGTTAAAACAAGTCACAATCAAAACAGCCTGTACCAGTTTTGAGCATGCCAAACAGGCATTTCTATCAAGGTGGTGAACAATCTGACATGATTTGTCTTGGTTTAATTTTTTTTTTTTTACTTCCCAAAAACTATTACAATTTTAAGATGTAGACATTTTACATCATGGGTGGCACAGTGGTGTAGTGGTTAGCACTGTCGCCTCACAGCAAGAAGGTTCTGAGTTCAAGCCCATTGGCTGATGAGGGCCTTTTGGTGTGGAGTTTGCATGTTCTGCCCATGTCTGCATGGGTTTCCTCTGGGTGCTCTGGTTTCCCCCACAGTCCAAAGATGTGCAAGTTAGGCTAATTGGTGGCTCTAAATTGACCATAGGTGTGAATGGTTGTTTGTCTCTGTGTGTCAGCCCTGCGATGATCTGGCAACTTGTCCAGGGTATACCCCGCCTCTCACCCATAGTCAGCTGGGATAGGCTCCAGCTTGCCCACGACCCTGAACAGGATAAGCGGCTACAGATAATGGATGGATGGACTTTTTTATATCCACTACAAGTGTTTCCAGACAGCAAATTCCAAAATACTACCATAATTTAGAGGTGTGTGCAGGAGTCCACCTGTGGCTCTTTTCATGCATTATTGGTACCATTTATGATGAATTTGATGAAGGGGGAGCTTATTAAACATGAATGGACCTTCATGTTCAAAATCATGTGGGTTGCAAGATGGAGAAAGCAACAACCTGTAGGGTTTTAAAATTTTCACTTCCTACTATATATCAAGACAAAAATATACATATGAGAAATGATTTAGTTACCACATTAGAATTAAAAATGAGACATAACAAATTGTTGTGCCCAATTTTATTCATAAGAACCATGATACAGAAACAGTTTTATAGTAAGTTATAGTAAATAACCATAGTTAAATAAAGTATAGTTAAGTAAGTTCTTGATTCACAAACATTGATTTAAAAAATATATGATAATCATACACCATAGATCATTGAGAAAGCACTGCTGCCCATGTGGATTACAATCACACCATAAACTTAAACTTTATCCATAGATCAACAGAAAGTTTTCAAAACCAGAAATATTGTCTTGAGTCTTCCTCTGTGGTAGTACCTGCCAAAATACAAAAACACTTTAGCAGACACTTGGAGAGAACTAAGATCTCACACTTGATGAGGGTCAGATGTTGAACCAAATAGTGGTTCTGAAATCTATATGACAATATAGAAATCATTAATGATATAAACATTAAATAGGACAACAGCAGGAAGGCTGTGCAGCCAATTTTAATGGTCTAATTTTTTCGTATTTCAGAGCACATATTTCATAGCATGTCACAGAGGCTGGATAAGATGGATTTCTAAAAGACATGTACTGTATGTGTGAAAATCTCACCTTTTCCTAATGTGCAGTTACGGTAAATATGTAATAAAACCAGGCAGGTTCCTTTTGATGACGTCAGATATCCAGGACTGGTACTGGGACACCCGAGTAAACACAGCAGGTAATTCAGGCAGAGCACAGCCCTTACCCCAGCTAGTGATACCACCCTGAACCCAGACTGAACCCTGCTTCACCACCAAAGGACCTCCAGAATCCCCCTTCAGAAAGAGAGGGAAACTCTTGCTACAATCTTACCATAAACCTGGGAACTTCAAAACATTTTGAAAACATCAATAACCAATCTCTGACATTAGTTGGCATACAGGAAATGGGGAAAATATGGGGTCCACATGAGAAAAGTAATCTATATTGTATAACACATATTGCATGTAAGACACTATGTTTACCTGGCATGGGCCTATGCCTCCTTCTTGAAATCCAGCACATATCATATTTTCAGTAACAAGACCAGGTCCCAGCTGAGCATCACACTGCTGGGAATCAACAACAGGCACCTCTGCCTCTTGCAGCACACTAGAAGGCAAACTGTCTACACATGCACACAGTTTTCATTGCATGTATATATATATTCCACATGTACTTGGGTAGCTAGTTATACAGCATGTACAGCAGAACAGTTTTCATGACTGCAATGTTCTATGCATTTGTATGTGCACATGTATGAGTTTTACCTTCATAGGCAAGTTTTCCCCAGCCTGTGACCCAGGAACTGGTGCCATGAGGATAATTACTCTCTAGACTGGCCAGACACACTGGTCTAATGTAGTCTGTGAAGGTCACAGCTTTTTTCAGATGCAGCAAGGCAATGTCATTGTTGAGGGTGAACCTATTGTAGTTAGGGTGAATAACGACCTTTAAAACATCTACAGAGATCTCATGTGGATCGGAGCTCTCTAGAGTCTTCTTTCCCAAATAGACCTTCAGGCCAAGTGTCTGATAACTGCAGATATAAAAACAAAATGTTCAGTCAGCTCTGTGAGTGATGTCAGTTTAGTGTGTTATCTACAAAATTATGTTGGTGAAATTAACCTGGAGAAACAGTGTGCGGCTGTCAGAACCCATTTTTCATTGATGAGGGTTCCTCCACAGAAATGGTTGCCAAAGATTTGCAAACTAGCCTGCCAGGGCCACAGCCCTTCTTCGGCATTCTCTCCCCCCACAATATGGTTATTCAAAGGTGCAAGACCACATACTGTGATAAAGGAGAAATATTTGTAAAAGCTGACATTGAACAATGTGCACTTTAAATTTCCCATCTTTAAGATTTAAAATTAATTTTTACATTTATAATTTAGATTTTAGCAATTTGAGAGCCTACCAGAACAGAATAAATAGCTTGAAACTTTAAGCAACAGAATGAGAAGTACTTACCATCCTGCTGTGAAAGTGAGCCTGCGATGCAAATGAAAATTGAGGAATTAAACTGATATGAGTTTTTTTTTTTAAAGGATAATTGATACATCAGTTAAAACAGATATGGAATGGTAAGATGCAAAATATTACACATTCTGAAAATTATAATGTAATGATACATATATTCATATTATCCTGTTACTAGAAAATACAATGTGATATTATTGTGGGATCTATAAATTATAGGAAAGGGATAAAATGGTGTGTGTATTAGTTCATTGTGGCAGCAGTTGCATGATCGTACATCCCATATTTTTCAGTCATTAAGGATATGTTTGAGCCAGTGATGCAGGACATAGGACATTCACACACTAAAAGGAAAGCAACCAGCAACTTAAAACTTATATTGCTTTGCTTCAGTGTGTTCAAGTTCCAATTCAAGTTTTTTTGTTTTGTTTTTTTGCACATGCGCATACTCTGCCAGCTTTGACACTCTGTGGCTTGTAGAATTTTTTGAATACAAAAAAGCACACATAAGTACAGTAGGTTGGTGGGAGCAACACAGGTGAAAATCACCTCATGTTACCTGCCAGTTCAACCCACCCTGCTTCCATATTACTGTTATTACTTGTGTTATAAACTGTTATTCTCCCCTCCATTCTCCCTCAAAAACAATAAGCCATAAAACCACAGCTTGTCATGTTACAGAGAAAGTGTAAAGCATAAACTCCTCTGTCCTGAAACCTTTCCCTTGCTGGGAATCTTAAAATTGCAGCTTTACCACTGACTTTTGCAAAGTGCCAACATTGGAGACCCCTTCCAGAAATGTTAAACATCTTCTGACCAATCATCTCATCTCATTATCTGTAGCCGCTTTATCCTGTTCTACAGGGTCGCAGGCAAGCTGGAGCCTATCCCAGCTGACTATGGGCGAAAGGCGGGGTACACCCTGGACAAGTCGCCAGGTCATCACAGGGCTGACACATAGACACAGACAACCATTCACACTCACATTCACACCTACGGTCAATTTAGAGTCACCAGTTAACCTAACCTGCATGTCTTTGGACTGTGGGGGAAACCGGAGCACCCGGAGGAAACCCACGCGGACAACATGCAAACTCTGCACAGAAAGGCCCTCGTCGGCCACAGAGCTCAAACCCGGACCTTCTTGCTGTGAGGCGACAGCGCTAACCACTACACCACCGTGCCACCCTCTGACCAATCAGATTTGAGAATTTGATATTTTAAACAGTGCTGTGGTATTTATATTACAATTTAAAACTGAGTTAGTGTTTTAAAATATAATACTACTATTATTATAATCCATCTCAGTTACTATAATGCTTCAAGTTAATAGTGCTATTACAGGAGTCTTACCTTTTACAAAAAAGAGCAGGGTCACAACCACACACCCCAACTTCAACATATCTGCTCTCAATGTTGTGTCTATGTCTGTGTAGTCATACTTTCTTGCTGGAACTCTTATATTGCCTTCATCTCATTCAGTCTATCATTAGTCATTCCAATCCACCCAATTATTCAATCACTTTGTCTTTCTTCCTTGTCTTTCTTTCACAATTACAAACACAAATTATACTGATGTATTATATGCTCTGAAAATAAGCTTGTTTTGCTGTCATCAGTGCCTTTTTGTCATTACCGTCTGGTATTTCAGAAATGAAAATACAGTGGATATAAAAAGTGTACACACCCCGTTAAAATTATAGGTTTTTCTGATGTAAAAAAAGTGAGACCACAATAAATAATTTCAAAAATTTTCCCACCTTTAATGTGACCTATAACCTGTACAATTCAATTGAAAAACAAACAAATCTGTTAGGAGGAAAAATATGAAAAAAACGTACAATAAACTGGTTGTATAAATGTGCACACCCTTAAACTAATACTTTGTTGAGGCACCTTTTGATTTAATTACAGCATTCAGTCTTTGTCTATCAGCTTGCCACATCTAGACTTGGCAATATTTGCCCACTCTTCCTTGCAAAAGTGTTATAAATCTGTCAGATTGCGAGGGCATCTCTTGTGCACAGCCCTCTTCAGGTCACCCCACAGATTTTCAAATGGATTTAGGTCTGGGCTCTGGCTGGGCCATTCCAAAACTTTAATTTTCTTCTGGTGAAGCCATTCTTTTGTTGATTTTGATGTATGCTTGGGGTCATTGTCATGCTGAAAGATGAAATTCCTCTTCATCTTCAACTTTCTACCAGACACCTGAAGGTTTTGGGCCAAAATTGACTGGTATTTAGAACTGTTCATAATTCCCTCCAGCTTAACTAAAGCCCCTGTTCCAGGTGAAGATAAACAACTCCAAAAGATTATGCTGCCACCACCATGCTTCACCGTGGGTATGGTGTTCTTTTGGTGATGCACATTGTTGTTTTTGCGCCAAACATACCTTTTGGAATTGTGGCTAAAAAGTTCAACCTTGGTTTCATCAGACCATGACACATTTTCCCACATGCTTTGGGGAGACTTAATGTATTTTTTTTTGCAAAATTTAGCCAGGCCTGGATGTGTTTCTTTGTAAGAAAAGAAACTTTCATTGAACCAAAGAAAGACATTAATATTAAAGGTAGACTGCCTTCCAGATTTTTCAAGTGTAGATCATAAAAAGAATTTTCCCAACACCCAATTATTTTTGTTTAGTGAACCAAAAGTGACTGAATTTGAATCACAGACTTCCAATTTTATTAGGTTTTTGTTTTTTTGTTTTTTAATAAACAGTTAATGAATTTAGGGCCACGTGGCCCTAAATTCTCTGCTATTTTTTCCTGCTTCACCATGACCCAATTCAACATGATACATCATGCATCATATGGTGGGCTTTCCCCGTTTGCGCAAGGCATTGTGGGATACAAATTTGAAACAGGAGAGGAAAATGGAGGACATGAGTGTGTGAATGAAATGTGAAAGACCAACTACAGTAACAGAAAGCAAGAAGACGTTATGTTGCGAAGGAAAGGAAATGCAGGACTAAACTAATAAATATCTGAGGTCAGCGAGCACCTCGGTGTGATCAGCTGTTCCTTTTGCAGCAGAATGATGGAACTGTCAGTGCACGGTCAAAGTTAAACCTGTAGATGGCAGTAATGCAACACTGTGGATGTCAGCTGCTGGAAAACCCAAAAGAAGAAGAAGAAGAAGGTAAACCTGTGCATGCACACATATGCCGCTTTTCCACTACAAACGCGGCTGAGCCGTGCCGTGCTGAGTCGAGCTGAGTCGAGCTGAGCGGGGCTGTTGGAGTTGCATTTCGACTACAACCGCGCTGAACCGTGCTGGCTGGAAGTGGGTGGACACATTGGGTGGAGTTAGCGAAAGTGGGTGGACGTCACGTGATGTCGTTAAGCAGCGCAAACAGTGACATCAGTGACAGTGGCGGAACAAGTCAGAGCCGGGCCGGGGGCGGGGCAAATGACCGGGCCCTTTATTAAAGCTTATCATAACATCATTTTAGGCTACAAAATGTCCGCAACTGCGGTGTTTACCAATTTCAACACTACCGGGTGCAACTATGTTATTTAGTACATCAAGTCCTTCAAACGAACATGTAACTCAGAAACAAAAAACATTAGGATACTGTACATGGCTCATAATAAAACATCAATAGCCTATACTGCGCACATTATTTGAAGGGCATACGAATGAGCGCTCAGAGGTTGCAACGGTGACAGGAAGAGTCAGAAATAAAAGCAGGGCGGTGCAAACCTCACTGAATGCACTGTGTTTACCAATTTCAACACTACGGGGTGCAACTATGTTATTTTGTACATTAAGTCCTTCAAACGAACATGTAATTCAGAAACAAAAAAACATTAGGCGACATACTGTACATGGCTCATAATAAAACATCAATAGCCTACTGCGCGCATTATTTGAAGGGCATACGACGAGCCTTGCGCTCCGCGAACTCGTCCACGATGCTCTGTATGTCACTGATTCAGTGATCTTTTAAGCGGTAGTCTCACGACCCGAATAGTAAACAATAAACATGGAGGACATGGAGTCGTTAGTGTTGCTGGTCTTGGTGCTGTGGCTTGTTGTCACCGACAACGCGGACAGATACTGGCAAGAGCGTATAGATGAGGCGAGGCGCATAAGGCTTCAGAAATTCTCGTAATTCGTAATTATTATTCTTCCGGGTTTGCGGTGTTTACAGATCCCAGCGCGCTCGCGGGGCGTGTGTGAGCATGTGAGGACACTCCTCCTCACCAATCAGTGCACAGGGGAGTGTCTGCTCATGCCCCCAACCTCACTCGGCTCGGCTTGGCTCGCTTCAGCCCCACTCCAAAACGGTGCGAGTTTTAGGGGCTAAGCAGGGCTGAAGCGAGCTGAGTCGTGCTGGTTTTTGGTAGTCGAAACGCGAGCCGTGTCGGGCTGAAGTGAGCTGAAGCGAGCTGAAAAAGGGTAGTGGAAAAGGGCCAATAGACTTTCTCTGTCTGCTTGACTACACAAAGAGAGCGATTTCATGCACATTATTTGCTTTAATCCCTTCAAATTAAATAACTTCCCATCCACAGAATGGCCTGTTTTTTAGTGAGATATTACAGAAATAAACATATATCCCAATGACCACATTTCAGAGGGAACTAAATTTCACTGATTTTATGAAATTGAAAGGCCGTCTAGCTTTAAGTAATTTAGCCAAAAGAAAACTGACTGCCTGAATATGCAGTTTCCCTACTGATGGAACCATGGAGTGATTATTGGGATGAAGAAATTATGAAAGCTCTAATTCTTCAAACACAGCAACTGACGTTTACCTCAGCTGATGAAACAGAGACTAATGATGATAATGATAATGATAATTATCGTGATAAACAATATTTATGTTGTAAGCTTATAATTCTTTAAACTTTGCGAGCAATGTTCTTTTTCCATAAATGGGCAAATTTATAAACGTAGAAGTAAGTGGTGTCTCTCACTGGAATTAAATCTTTAAATGTGATTTTCTCCTATCCACTCTTGGGGGACCTTAAAATGCTACAACTGTACTTCTGGGTGAGATATATGCAAAAAGTGAAACATACTGTATTTCATTTCAGGAATGTCAGGAGTTTTTAGAGCTGTATAATGTACAGAAGTGTCACAATTTCAGCATGTTTTAACCAGAATTTTCACAAGCCACCATATATATTTTATAGTATATTTGATAAACTCTAAAAAATAAATAAAATAAAAAATAAAAATAAATAAAATAACATTTGTATTTTAGCATGAATGAAAACAGCTCCATCCTATTTTTACTGATAACAAATTATCCTCATACAGTCTTATAAAAATCCACATGATGACAGGATTTAAATGTGTATGTCTTTGTGTTGACATATTATTTAGGTTGTAAGTGTTATGACCAAGAGCTGAAAACATTTTCAGCTTTGTGTGGCATCTACAGAGAATCGGAAGTCATCATTCTTGTGCCACCGGTTTGTGGTGACCTTCTTTGGAATGAACAAACAATGCAACTCTGCATTCTGTTTTAATGATTAGGATTTTTTCTGACAAAAGTAATAACCATCATTACCTGGGTTTGCAGTCATTGCTGAATCCTACCCACTTCTTGTAATGAGCAGATTTGTCACAGAATGGTAGAGGGGATAAAAGACAGAATAGAAGCATAATTGTGGCACACATGACAACAAATGACAATTACAAGAATCTGGAACATAAGGTTAATTAAGGTGAAACTCAAACAAAAACAGGATACAGGTGTGGATGATTGTGAATGACTGACAGGTGTGATCTGTTAGGACTGGGACTGTTTTGGCCTCTAGAGGCCGCTGTTATTTCCTTTGTTTGGTCATGTTTGTTTTGGCCTCTAGAGGTCGCCACTTTGTTCTGTGTTTTGTGTTTGTCTTATTGCCTGTTTCCTGCCCCGCCCTGTCCTTAATTAGTTTGTGTATTTATACCCCTGAGTTCAGTCCTCTTGTCACAGAGTCTTTGTGCTATGTTTAGCTCCAGTTTCCTCTGTACCGTGTTCCTTGTCTTTTTGGTTTTGCACTTTGCTTTGCTTTTTGGACCTAGTATTTACTGTGGTTTTGGATCTTCTGAGCGTTGGTATTTTTGCCTTTTCTTTTCTGTTTTTTTGGCTTTTGTTTTGTACTTTGGATATTTCTTATTTTTCCCTTCATCTTCTGAGCGTTTTGGATTATTTTCGTTTGGACTGTAAATATTGTAAATAAACCTTTGGATACTTTTCTACTTCTGCCTCACGCCTCTGTATTTGAGTCATCCCCCTGGTGGCCTAGTGGGGGTTTGCTGGATTATCACACCAGTGAACCAGGTTCGAATCCCAGCAAAACCCTAACATGATCAGCATGCTGATTCAATTCACATTATTGTTTTAAATTTGTATAGCACTTTTAATAATAGACATTGAAGCTTCTATGTGACATAAATATATAAATTCTGGCTCTAATTTTTAAACATGCAAACCTGTTTTTGTTTTTTTTTTTTTTAAGTTAGGAAACTGTAAAATGTAAATTAAAACTAAATGTAATAATTTGCAAATCATGGAAACCTTAAATTTAATTGTGAATAGTACAAAGACAACATATCAAATGTTGAAACTGATGCATTTTATTGTTTAAAAAAATATATGCTAATTTTGAATTTGATGCCAGCAACCTATTTCAAAAAACTTGACAGGGGAATGTTAATTACTATGTTCCATCACCTCTACTTTGAACAACACTTTGTAAATATTTAGTAATTGAGGAGACCAAACGCTGTAGTTTTGAAAGTGAAATGTCTCATTTTTGCCTGATATACAATTTCAGCTGCTCAACAGTTCAAGGTCTCCTTTTCTCATGTTTTGTTTCATAATGTGCCAAATGATTTCAGTGATGAGAATTCCAGACAAAAGTAGGGTAGGATGTCAGCAGCTGGGGTGACCACATCCAAACATCCCAGTTTACCAAAATATTCTTTGCCCGAGAACCCACTAGATCTGCTCCTTTACTGAGTAAAAAAGGTACTAACAAAAGGCCTGACTAAACAAATGTTTTCAGCCAAGACTTAAACACTGAGATTGTGTCAGAGTCCTGAACACTACTTGGAAGGCTGTTCCATAACCGTGGGGCTTTGTCAGAAAAGACTCTGCCACTTGCTGTAGCCTTCATTATTTGCGGTACCAACAAATAGCCTGCACCTTATGATCCAGGTCATAAAAGACTAGATATTTGCTCAGGTACTGTGGCATGAGACCATTCACTGCTTTATTGGTCCATAGTTCTGTCAAATATAATTATAATCAATGTGAAATTTGAGAGCCAATGCATTATGGAAAAGATAAGGGTGATATATTTTCTGGTTCTTGTAAGCACTCTGACTGCTATGTCCTTGAATAACTAGAGCTTGTTTATGTACCTATTAGAACATCCAGACTGTAGGGCATTACATTAATCTAACCTCAAGGAAAAAAAAAACACCATGAACTAGTTTTTCTGCATTGTGTGGTGACATTAGCTGCATGTGGTCCTAGGGCAGGGGTGTCCAAACTGATCCATAAAGGGCCATGTAGCTGCAGGTTTTCATTCCAGCCATGCAGCAGCACACCTGATTTGGCTTATTCAATCAATTGACACACCCACCCTTTAATCAAGGGTGGGTGTGGCTGCAGGTATTTGACTGTCTGAAGACAGTTCAGTTGATTGAATGAGCCAAGTCAAGTGTGCTGCTGCATGGCTGGAATGAAAACCTGCAGCCACACGGCCCTTTATGGATCAGTTTGGACACCCCTGTCCTAGGGCAAGTACTTATGTCTTGTCAGAATTACACAGAAGGAAGTTAATAAGCGTCCAGTGTCTAATGTCAAGTTTATTTTTATAGCGCTTTTAACAATAGACTGTTCATTGATGGAAACTTGAGTGCAAAACTGTTTATGACAACTGCGGTCCTAGAGTTAACAAGTTACCTGTAATCCTCAGCCATAAAAGCATGACTGTAAGTGTCCAGAGCATCTTCCAAGTGAGACTTTCGACTGTCCATGTGGGGCCGTCCTCCACCCGAGCGAAGTGATGAGACTCCAACCAGACATAGGGCATCAGGATGGATCAGGCAGGCCTGAGGAGCAGAAGAGGTTCAGCATCTCGATTTCAGGATCAACATGTAACTCAGAGCAACAGCCAGTGTGTGTGTGGGGATGGAGATAGCACAGGTTGTTAGGTATGCCCAAATGTCACCTGATGAGTAAGAACAGTATACATTTTGCGCTGAGTGCAAGCAGGGACTCCAGCAAAACTAACTATGACAACATAACTAAAAGGGGAGAGCCAGAAGGTAAGACAGGTATGAGGGCATCCCGGGACCTAAAGCAGCAGCCACTACACCATCAACAAACTCGAGTGAGCGAGTAAAAGTGGGGGACTGGCAGTATCCATACATTCCAGTTTACCAAACACTCTGTCTGAGGACCCTCCAGATCTACACCTTTACCTAATAAAACTATTAACAAAAGGCTTGACTAAACATATATTTTCATCCTAGACTTAAAGAGACTGTCTGATTCCCGAACATTACTTGGAAGGCTGTTCCATAACTGTGGGGCTTTGTAAGAAAAAGCTCTGCCCTGATATAGCCTTCACTATACGAGGTACCAGCAGATAGGCTGCACCTTTTGATATAAGTAGGTGTGGTGGGTCATAAAGGACCAGAAGTTCACTCAGGTACTGTGATGTGAGACCATTCAGTGCTTTAAAGGTCAATAGTAGTATTTTATAATCAATACGAAATTTGATTGGGAGCCAATGCAGTGTGGATAAGACAGGGGTAATATTTTCTAGTTCTGCTAAGGACTCTTGCTGTTGCATTTTGAAGTAACTGGAGTTTGTATAGAATAGAATAGAGTGTGAGTGGTAAAAGAGAGCAACTGGACTTGCTTGAAGATTCTTGAAGACGTTTCACCTCTCAGCCGAAAGGCTTCTTCAGTTCTGTCTGACTAGTAGGGAGTATCAGGTATTTATCCTCTCATGGATAAAAAGCTCATCTAAGGTGTCGTTGAGTCATCCTGTTGGTGTGGGTCACTGGGGGCTGAATGTGAATGGCCTTGAGAGTCGTTAGGATGATCAATGGATTGCCCATTAAGGTGATCAATGGAAAGCTTATTCTCTCTGTCCTCCTGAGCCACTGAAAACAGCTGGGTTTCAGCTGGGTATCCATTGATCACCCTAACAACTCTAGAGTTGTTTGACACAGACAACCATTCACATTCACACCTACGGTCAATTTAGAGTCACCAGTTAACCTAACCTGCATGTCTTTGGACTGTGGGGGAAACCGGAGCACCCGGAGGAAACCCACCTGGACACGGGGAGAACATGCAAACTCCGCACAGAAAGGCCCTCGCCGGCCATGGGGCTCGAACCCAGGACCTTCTTGCTGTGAGGAGACAGCACTAACCACTACACCACCGTGCCGCCCCAAAATGAATAACTTAAAAATAAATTGTAAAAAATATAAGGATATAAAAGATATGGATATAAAAAATGTTTATGTACTTATTGGGACATCCAAACAATAAGGCATTACAATAATCCAACCTAGAGGTAACAAAAGTATGAACTAGTTTTTCTATGTCATGTAGTGACATTAAATTTCTTATATTAGCAATATTTCTGAGATGAAAGAAAGCTATCTGGGTAATGTTATTGATATGAGTTTCAAATGAAAGACTGGGGTCAATAATCACCCCAAGGCCTTTTACTGCTGCATGTGAAGAAACAGAAAGGCCATCCAGAGTTACTGTGTAATCAGAAAACCTACTTCTAGCTGCATGTGGTCCGAGTACAAGTACTTCAGTCTTGTCAGAGTTAAGCAGAAGGAAGTTAATAAGCATCCAGTGTCTAATGTCCTTTACACATTCCTCAATTCTATTAAGCTGGTGTCTCTCATCTGGCTTTGTGGAAACATACAACTGTGTGTCATCAGCATAACAATGGAAACTAATAGAATAGAATAGAATGCCTTTATTGTCACTATACACATGTACAATGAGATTAAAAGCAACTCCAATCACAGTGCAAACAGCATAAAATGTAAAATATGTAATAAAAAAGAGAAGGAAGGGAAAAAAGGGTGCTATGTACAGTGTTGTGTTCCACATTATGGAGTGGGGTATTGTATTTTATAAGTATTGCACAGAGAGAGTCCGGGTATTGCACATTCTAAGTATTGCACAGGGATAGTCCGGGTATTACACATTATAAGTATTTCACATTATAGTATTGCACAGAGAGAGTCAGAGTATTTCACATTATAAAGTATTGCACATTATAGTATTGCACATGGAGAGTCCGGGTATTGCACATTATAAGTATTGCACAGTGAGAGTTAGACTATAAAGTCAGTGCATATTCGAGTTCAGGATGGTTATGGCTTTTGGAAAGAAGCTGTTTTTGAATCTATCTGTTTTTGTCTTGATGCACCTGTAGCGCCTCCCTGAGGGCAACAGGTCAAACAGATCAAAGCCAGGGTGGGAGCTGTCCTTGATAATGTTCCTATCTCTGCTGAGGTAGCGTGAGGTGTAAATGTCCATCAGGGAGGGGAGAGGGCAGCCTATGATCTTCTGTGCTGCCTTTACTACTCTCTGGAGCCTCTCCCTGTCTACAGCAGTGCAGTTGCCATACCATACTGTGATACAGTACATCAGCAGGCTCTCAATGGATGAGCGGTAGAAGGTCAGCAGCAGGTTTGAGTCTAGGTTGTACTTCCTGAGGACTCTCAGGAAGTGTAACCACTGCTGAGCCTTCTTGATGACTGCCTTGATGTTCTCTGTCCAGGAAATGTCGGCGGAGATGAGAATGCCGAGAAACTGAAAGGTGTGGACCCTCTCCACACCAGTGGCGGCTGGTAGTCTTTCAAACAGGGGAGGCTGGTCGGTTACGATATTTACAGATTTTAAAAGAAAAAAGAAAAAAACATCAATTTTGCCCATACTCTTGCCTCTGATCTGGCTGATTGTTGGCAGGGTCACAAACTGTGAAATAACAGGTTCTTTTGGCCCATTAGCCTACTGTCCAATATACATGATGGTGGTGTTGGAGGGGTATATTTTAACATTTTATATTTTAAAATTGTGGCATGTTGTTTAAAAATTGATCATTATTGAAAGCAGCTCTTTGTCAGGAACCTCAGCAGTAACAGCAGAGTGTTCTGGAATAGGCACAAGCACTGACCTTGGGGAGCCAAACATAGAGCTGGGTGCCACACATTTCATTCAATGACACTTTCCCTATATTTTACTTATTTTGACTGATAACTGAGTTCAAGATAACACTGCACACAACCAAACTATGATCTGAAAAACTTACAGGAGTAATATCACAATTCTTAAACATATTAAGATGATGTTTAAAACAGTAAAACCTGTCAAGCCTTGCTAAGGAAATCATATTACTATGGACATGAGCCCAACTATATTGCCTTTGCGCCTTGTGAAAATTTCTCCATACATCACTTAGGTCATGTGTCTGCATACACTGGCTAAGTCTTCTGCGTGAAAGCATGTGGCTCAACATGATTTCTGTCAATGTCCTGCTCTGTGCAATTAAAATCCCCCCCAATAAACAGATATTCATCACCATTGAATCCAGAAATAACAGTAGACAATGTTTCTAAAAAAAGCCACTCTTTCTGCTGCAGTGGTTGGGGCATACACACAAACAAAAACAACAACATAATTTTCAAAACAAGCTCTAACCTTTAGTAATCTCCCCTCTATAACTTCCACCACTTCATAAGAAATGGGAGTAAAACTCTTTGCAAACAGACATGCGACTCCACCACTAACGTTGGAATTGTGGCTCAAAAGAGAAAGACCCTCCCACTCCAGTGCCCAATCAGCAACGTTCCTTGCGTCACCGTGCATCTCTTGCAAGAGAAGGATGTCTAAATGCTTAATGCGTGACAAAAGGTGAGGCTGTGCCCTTTTCAAGGGATCCCTCGCCCCATTGATATTTAGGGAGGCTACACGAAAATCACCCAAGATCAAAAACAAAATAAAAATAAACTGTATAATTACAATCATTTTGCTGCTTGTTTGGGTGCTACCTTCTTTGATTTACTGTTTTTACCCAGAAGGGTATTTAGCTTCGTAAGGAACTTAGTTAAATGGTAAACTTCAGGGTTAGAAAAAAGCCCGTCCGAAATGAACTGCTTTGTTCTAGCCATGAACTGTTCAAGATCAGGGAAAAAATCATCAATATGAACATGTCTGACATTCTTTGTTTCACTCAGAAAATTTTTAATATCTTCTACAGTGTAATCTTGAGTAGCGTAGCCAATCTTGCGCAAACTACAATCCACACTACAGTCAGACTCTAAATCACTTTCTATCGAAGGTTTACTTTGGCCTCGTGCAGGCTTCTTTTTTGATTTAGCAAACTCATCACTTTGTAATTGCTTACAAGTTTTGGGGGGCACTTTAAAAACATTAGGTTCATCCTCTGCTTCCATTTGAGAACTTTCATCCTCTGCATCAATCTCATCCGTCAGATAATCATCTTCTCCTGCTCCACTAGTTTGGGGAATATCTACGCTTTCAGGCTAAGCTTGGGATACACCTTCCCCTGCCAGCTCATCAGGGGTACTATGCGGGGGGATTACCTCAGCCGAGGAACTTTCCCCCCTCCCTCTGTCGGAGCACTATTAGCTTCTGCACCCTCCCCATTATTGGGAATGTTATCACTGGGGGTTTGCTCGCTATTAGATCCCCCCTCAGCGGGAGTACTACCCACTCTGTCTGGGCAAGCCCGCACTAAATGGGCAGTCTGGCCACAGCCAAAACACTTCATCAAACAGGAAGACACATAAACCGAATAATGAAACCCCTCTATCGGCACATTCAGAGTAAAATCTAAGTCTTTGTTATCTTTTATGATCATATACACAAAACGTCTGAACGACACCACATGTTTAAGGAGTGGATTGCTGCTGGAAATCGCTATCTTCCTTATGGGTGATACCAGTTTACCATGATGGGATAGAGCTTCAATAAGGATTTCATCCTTAATAAAAGGCGGAATATTGGATATAATTACTTTTTTAGAGGGTGCTGATAAAGGGAGCACTGAGGTGAAAACACCATCAATTACTACTTCCCTTTCAACCATTTCATTTGCCAATTCCACCATCTCAAGAAACAAAATGACTGCCTTGTTCATATGGGTTGCAGAGAGAATTTTGTCATGACCAAGCATCTCACCAACAGCCAAACTACACTCTTCAATGCTGGCTTTTGCTGCTATTTTAATGGCATGCTACCTCGTTAAAGACCCAAACGTTCCTGTGCCTGAGGCCGCCATGCTCCCAGATCGGGACAGATGCCTCGGCAAAGTAATAAAATAAAAAAACGAACTACTCCAAACAACCCACCCATACTAAACCTTAAACAACAACAACAAAAAAAACAAGCCATACAAAAAGACAGAAAAAAATCAGCAAAAAGACAAGAAAAGGTAGAAAAAGTAGTGAAAACAATGGCACAAAGGCCACACTCAGCACCACTCACACACTTGGACTCCGCCCACTTGCTCCGCATGCTCATGAGAGAGAGAGAGATGGAAATAGAAACACAAATTGTTAGGTATGCTAATTGTTATGTAATGGTTAAGAACAGTGTACATTTTGTGCTGAGTGCAAATAGAGACTTGGGCAAGACTAACAATGACAGCATAATTAAAAGGAAGGGCCAGAAGGTAACACAGACATGAAGGAACCCTGGGACATAAAGCAGCAGCCTCTCCACCATCAACAAACATGTGTGAACATTTGAGACTGGGGCGGTGACAGCATCCATACATCCCAGTTTACAAAAATCCTCTATGCCCATGAACCCTCCATATCTTCTCCTTTACCGAATTAAAAGCTATTAACAAAAGGTTTGACTAAACATATATTTTCATCCTAGAATTAAACACTGAGACTGTGTTCAATTCCTGAATGCTAATTGGAAGGCTGTTCCATAACTTTGGGGCTTTGTAAGAGAAGGTTCTGCCCCCTGATGTAGCCTTCACTATTTGAGGTATGAGCAAATAGCCTCCATCTGTTGATCCATGTACGTGTGCTCCTGGGCCATACCATCATCAAAACAAACAAGAGCAATTACACATTCTGTACAGATGACAGCACACAATCTTTCATTGAACCAATGAAGGACATTAATATTACATTAATATTAAGAAAGTTAGCCAAAAGAAAACTGACTGAATAAGCAGTTTCCATACTGATGTAAACACAGTTTACAGTGTTAGAGTGAAGAAACAAAGAAAGCATTAATTCTTCAAATGCAGCAACTGACATTTATCTCAGCTGATGAGACAAAGACTGATGATCGTGATAATCAAAGTGATAAACAATATTTCTGTTGCAAGCTTATAATTCTTTAAACTTTGCCAGTAATGTTGCTTTTCCCTAAGTGGACAAATTTATAGACGTAGAGGTGACTCCACACAGAAAGGCCCCTGTTGGCCACTGAGCTCAAACCCAGAACCTTTTAGCTGTGAGGTGACAGTGCTAACCACTACACCACCATGCTGCCCCTTACAAATCATAAAAACCTTATATTTCATTGAAAATACTACAAAGACAACATTTCAAATGTTGAAACAGAAATTTTATTGTTTGAAACATATTTTCAAATTTTATTATTTGAAAAATAGAGGTTCATATTGAATTTGATGCCAGCAACATGTGTTAAAAGAGCTGGGAAAGAGGCATGTTTAGCATTGTGTTGCATAACCTCTGCTTTTAACAACACTGTTAATGTTTGGGAAGTGAGGAGAGAGGAGACCAAGTGTTGTAGTTTTGAAAGTGAAATGTTGGTCCATTCTTGCCTGATATAGGCTTTCAGCTGCTCAACAAATTGGGATCTACTTTTTTCATATTTTTCATTTCATAATGTACCAAATCAGTTCAGTGATGAGAACTCCAAACAGAAGTAGGGTATCAGGATGGGGTGATAGCATCCATACATTCTAACTTATCAAATCACTCTATGCCTGAGGACCCTCCAGATCTGCTCCTTTACTGAGTAAAAAGCAATGAACAAAAGGCTGAAGTAAACAAGTATGTTTTCAGCCTAGCATTAAACACAGAGATTGTGTCAGAGTCCTGAACACTAATTGGAAGGCTGGTCCATAAAGTCAAGTCAAGTTTATTTGTATAGTGCTTTTAACAATAAACAATGTCGCAAAGCAGCTTTACAGAATTTGAACAACTTAAAATATGAGCTAATTTTATCCCTAATCTATCCCCAATGAGCAAGCCTGTGGTGACGGTGGCAAGGAAAAACTCCCTCAGACAACATGAGGAAGAAACCTTAAGAGGAACCAGACTCTAAAGGGAAACCATCCCCATCCCCATCTGGGCAACAACAGACAACATGACTATAACATTAACAGTCCTAACATAAAGTTGGCTTCGTTGATGCTATAAACCCCCCACCGACAGAAACCTGAGCTCAAAACTGTTCACGACAACCGTAGTCCCAAAGTCAGCAAGTCAACTGCAGTCCTAAAGTCAGCAAGTCAACTGCAGTCCCCAGCCACAAAAGCACCAATGCAAGAGTCCAGAGCATCCTCCAGGCGTGACCCCCAACTGCCCACATGGGGCCGCCCTCCACAGGAGCGATGCGATGAGACTCCAACCAGACACAGGGCACCAGGATGGATCAGGCAGGTCCGAGGAGCAGAAGAGGTCAGCATCTCGATCCCAGGACCAACATGTAACTCAGAGGGACAGATTTTTTTTTTTTTGGGGGGGGAGAAGAGAGAGAAAACACAGGTTGTTAGGTACAGTATGCCCAATGTCACCTGAATAAGTATGAACAGTATACATAATGCACTGAGTACAAGCAGGGACTCTGGCAACTAATTATGACAGCATAACTAAAAGGGGAGAGCCAGAAGGTAACACAGGCATGAGGGAGCCCTGGGACATAAAGCAGCAGCCACTACACCGTCAACAAACTCGAGTGAGCAAGCAAGTGGGGACTGACAGCATCCATACATCCCAGTTTACCAAAACACTCCATGTCTGAGGACCCTCCAGATCTACTCCTTTACCTCATAAACACCATTAACAAAAGGCTTGACTAAACAGATATGTTTTCAGCCTAGACTTAAACACTGAGACTGTGTCTGATTTCCAAACACTACTTTGAAGGCTGTTCCATAACTGTGGGGCTTTGTAAGAAAAGGCTCTGCACCCTGATGTAGCCTTCACTATACGAGGTACCAGCAGATAGCCTGCACCTTTTGATCTAAGTAGGCGTGGCGGGTCATAGAGGAGCAGAAGTTCACTCAGGTACTGTGGTGTGAGACCATTCAGTGGTTTAAAGGTCAATAGTAGTACTTTATAATCAATACAAAATTTGATTGAGAGCCAATGCAGTGTGGATAAGACAGGGGTGATGTGGTCATATTTTCTAGTTCTAGTAAGGACTCTTGCTGCTGCATTTTGAACTAAATGGAGCTTGTTTATGCACTTATTGAAACATCCAGACAGTAAGGCGTTACAGTAATGCAACCTGGAGGTAACAAAAGCATGAACTAGTTTTTCCACGGCATGTAGTAATATTACATTTCTTATCTTAGCAATATTTCTGAGATGAAATAAAGCCATCTGGGTAATGTTATCAATATGAGTTTCGAATTAAAGACTGGGGTCAATAATCACCCCGAGGTCTTTTACTGCTGCACGTGAAGAAACAGAAAGGCCATCCAGAGTTACTATGTAATAAGAAAACTTACTTCTAGCTGCATGTGGTCCTAGTACAAGTACTTCAGTCTTGTCAGAGTTAAGCAGAAGGAAGTTATTAAGCATCCAGTGTCTAATGTCCTTTACATATTCCTCAGTTCTATTAAGCTGGCGTCTCTCATCAGGTTTTGCAGAAACATACAACTGTGTGTCATCAGCATAACAGTGGAAACTAATACAATGTTTACGAGTAATATCACCCAGAGGGAACATATATAAAGAAAAAAGCAGTGGACCCAAGACAGAACCTTGTGGAACACCAAACTCAGTACATCTAGAAATATCACCATTTATATCAACATCCTGATAGCGATCAGTTAAATAAGACCTGAGCCAGGAGAGGGCCGTTCCCTTAACTCCCACATTTTCTAGTCTATCCAGAAGAATGGAATGATCAATGGTATCAAATGCTGCACTAAGTTCAAGCAACAGAAGCAGCGAGACACAGCCCTTATCAGACGCCAACAGTAGGCCATTTACTACTTTAACCAGAGCTGTCTCTGTGCTATGATGAGGTCTAAATCCTGACTGATACATTTAATTGATGTTATTCCCGTGTAAATATGAGCATAACTGTTGTGCCACAGCTTTTTCAAGGATCTTGAAGATAAAGGGGAGGTTTGATATTGGCTGATAATTGGACAGCTGACAGGGATCAAGGTCAGGTTTTTTAATCAGGGGTTTGATAACTGCTAGTTTAAAGGATTTGGGTACATAGCCAATAGTAAGAGAAGAATTTATTATTTTTAGAAGTGGTTCAATTACTTCAGGTATTATCTGTTTGAATAGACGTGTAGGTAAGGGATTTAATACACAAGTTGAGGCTTTTGATGCAGAGATTAATGAAAGTAATTCAGTTTCTTTTAGGGGAGTAAGACATTCTAATTGCTGACCTGATACAGTTATATTGTTAACTACAGGGTCACTTACATTGTCTGACCTTAAATTAGTAGTTTGAATTTTGTGGGGCTTTGTAAAAGAAGGTTCTGCCACCTGCTGTAGCCTTCATTATTTGAGCTACCAACAGATAGCCTGCAACTTTTGATCCATGTATCCGTGGCAGATCATAAAAAACAGAAAAATAAAGACTTTAAACATATAAACCAAGTTTATCCCTAATTAATTTATTTCTCCCTAATGAGCATCCACACTCCTATACCAAACCCATCCTGAACCGAAACCTCCATCCAGCGCCATGCCATGTAGAGTCAGAGTGGAATTCTGAGGGGACCTCTTTCAGCTCAATGTTTTCTTCCCTGGGGCCAACCAAGGAGGTTTTTAGCTCCTGGAGGGAGCTCTTTGTTGGGTTCTGTCGCATCCACACACATTTACACACAGAGCATGCAGCAGCGCACTGTGGACTCACATTCAGTGCCACACTCAAGCTCATTCAGACTAACTGCCATGCACCTGTTCCTGATTAGTGCACAATCACAGCTCATGCATAAAAGGGCTCTCCTCACACATAGATATTGGAAAGTATACGCTCTGTTTTTTGTGTCTGAAGTGACCAAGCAATTTGAATATTGTTTTGTTACTCTGGTTTCAACTTTGTTTTCTGTTTTCAAGACCACATTCCTGACCACATATGAAATCATGTAGATATGAGCATAACTGCTGTGCTACAGCCTTTTCTAGGATCTTGGAGATAAAGGGTAGTGTGACAGTTCGTGTAAGTGGGTGGAGCACAGAAGGACGGCAGGACAGAACTGAGTTCACAAAACTCTTTTATTTCCATTTTTCAGTGCGAATCTTTCTCTCTCAGCCACACGCATGCACACACATTCCAGTTGTCTGGTTCGGGAGAGAGCTCTCTCTGCTCTCGCTCTCTCTCCTTAAATAGGGCGCGGTCACTGGGAAGACACAAACACATTAATTAACAACAGGTGTAGTGATTCTGCCACTTACCTTCCCTGACTCCACCCTCCTGTCACAGACCGATGCTTGACCATGCCCCCGCTGCCACATACCCCCACCGCCCGACTCAGGCCGGGTGGCTGTCCGGCCTGCAGCCGACTCCCCCCCCCTTGACGGGAGAGGAAGTCCGCCATGACCATCTGCGCCCCCGGCCTGTGGATCACCTTGAAGTTAAAGGGTTGGAGTGCCAGATACCAATGGGTGATCCGCGCGTTGGCATCCTTCATGCGGTTGAGCCACTGGAGGGGCGCGTGGTCCCAACAGAGGGTGAAAGGGCATCCCAGCAGGTAGTACCGGAGGGCGAGGACCGCCCATTTGATCGTCAGGCACTCCTTCTTGATGGTGCTGTAGCGCCCCTCATGCACTGACAGCTTACGAATCAAATCAAGTTTATTTGTACAGCGCTTTTAACAATAAACATTGTCGCAAAGCAGCTTTACAGAATTTGAACGACTTAAAACATGAGCTAATTTCATCCCTAATCTATCCCCAATGAGCAAGCCTGTGGCGACGGTGGCAAGGAAAAACTCCCTCAGACGACATGAGGAAGAAACCTCGAGAGGAACCAGACTCAAAAGGGAACCCATCCTCATTTGGGCAACAACAGACAGCCTGACTATAATATTAACAGTTTTAACAGGTATAACCCTCAACTGTCCTCATGGGGCCGTCCTTCACAGGAGTGGGGCGATAAAACTCCGACCAGACACAGGGCACCAGGATGGATCAAGCAGGTCCGAGGGGCAGAAGAGGCCAGCATCTCAATCCCAGGATCAACATGTAACTCAGAGGGACAGATGGGGGGGGGAGAGAAAGAAAACACGTTGTTAGGTATGCCCTAAAAATGACAAGTATTAAATCTGTGTGGTAGGCTCGCAGAGACGAGAGTCTTTACATCAGGCATGACGCACAATGGCATGTTAATATGGTAAAAAATATATCATGACCTGCTCTGGCTGGATGCTTGATTGGGTGATGGGAGCACACTCCTCAGCAATGATGAGATGCAGATGGGACCCTTAGGCCTGGCCAAGACAATTCAGTTACATTTCACCGGGTCTGGGACATGCGACAGAACGTCTGACGGCCGATTCCCTGCAGGCTACGATAGCCAGTCGAGGTCCCCACCGTCTCCACCAAAAGATTTCCTGTTGACTCCATGTAACTCAGAGGGACAGATTTGGGGTGGGGGGGGGGGGGAAGAGAAAGAAAACACAGGTGGTTAGGTATGCCCAATGTCACCTGAATAAGTAGGAACAGTATACATATTGCACCGAGTACAAGCAGGGACTCCGGCAACTAACTATGACAGCATAACTAAAAGGAGAGAGCCAGAAGGTAACACAGGCATGAGGGAGCCCCGGGACATAAAGCAGCCAGCCACTGCACCGTCAACAAACTCGAGTGAGCAAGCGAGTGGGGACTGACAGCATCCATACATCCCAGTTTACCAAAACACTCTATGTCTGAGGACCCTCCAGATCTACTCCTTTACCTCAAACACCATTAACAAAAGGCTTGACTAAACAGATATGTTTTCAGCCTAGACTTAAATGCTGAGACTGTGTCTGATTCCCGAACATTACTTGGAAGGCTGTTCCATAACAGTGGGGCTTTGTAAGAAAAGGCTCTGCCCCCTGATGTAGCCTTCACTATACGAGGTACCAGCAGATAGCCTGCACCTTTTGATCTAAGTAGGCGTGGCGGGTCATAGAGGAGCAGAAGTTCACTCAGACTAATGTACAAAACTGGGCGATCCTCCCCCTCCACCTGCTGGGACAAAACAGCCCCCAGCCCTCTGTCCGACGCATCCGTCTGCAACATAAAGGGGAGAGAAAAGTCAGGGGAGTGTAAAAGTGGCCCCCCACACAGTGCAGCCTTTACCTTAGAGAAAGCCCGCTGGCATTGCTCCGTCCACTGGACCGGATCTGGTGCCCCCTTTTTAGTGAGATCAGTCAGCGGGCTGGTGACTTCCGAATAATTAGGTATAAACCTACAATAGTAGCCAGCCAGCCCCAGGAACTGTCTCACCCCCTTTTTGGTTTTGGGCCTCGAGCAGGCCGCAATTGCTGCTGTCTTGTTAATTTGGGGACGCACCTGCCTGTTGCCCAAGTGGAAACCCAGATACCGTACTTCCACCCACCCAATCGCACACTTCTTTGGGTTGGCTGTGAGACCCGCTCGCCTCAATGACTTAAAGACGGCCCTCAGGTGTTGTAAGTGCTGCTGCCAGTCATTACTGTAAATAATGATATCGTCAAGGTATGCGGCCGCATACATGGCGTGGGGGCGGAGGACCCTGTCCATCATCCGCTGAAACATAGCGGGCACCCCAAACAGCCCAAAAGGAAGTGTGACGAATTGGTGTAAGCCGAACGGTGTGGAAAAGGCCGTCTTTTCCCGGGATAATGGAGTCAAGGGGATCTGCCAATAACCCTTTGTTAAATCCAGTGTTGAGTAAAAACGAGCCGTGCCTAGCTGATCGAGCAACTCATCAATATGAGGCATTGGGTACGCATCAAATTTAGACACCGCGTTGACTTTTCTATAGTCGACACAGAACCGGACTGACCCGTCGGCCTTGGGTACCAAGACCACCGGGCTGCTCCAGTCACTGTGGGACTCCTCGACGATGCCCATTTTGAGCATGGCCTCGAGTTCTTCCCGAACCACTTTTTTCTTGTGCTAGGGTAAACTGTAAGGGCGGCTACGCACTACCACCCCCAGGGGCGTCTCAATGTGGTGCCCTATGAGGTTGGTGCGGCTGGGCAGGGGCGAGAACACGTCCGAAAACTCGGTCTGCAACTGGGCAACCTCCGCGAGTTGGGTCGGGGAGAGGTGGTCTCCACAGGGGACCTGAGAGGTACACGATGCCAATGTCCCCTTTTGCACCTCCGGCTCCAGCTCCGCCTTCTCCGGAACCAACGACACCAATGCCACGGGGACCTCCTCGTTCCAGAGTTTGAGCAGGCTGAGGTGGTAAATCTGTAGCGCCCCACCCCTATCCGTTCACCTCACCTCATAGTCAATGTCCCCGACTCGCCATGTGACCTCAAAGGGTCCTTGCCACTTGGCGACTAATTTGGAGCTCGATGTGGGCAACAGTACAAGTACTTTCTCTCCTGGTGCGAACTCCCTAAGGTGCGTACCCTTGTCATACAGGCGGGTCTGTCGTTCTTGGGCCTGCCGCAAATTCTCCTGGGTTAGGTGCGTGAGTGTGTGGAGTTTTGCGCGCAGGTCCATAACGTATTGGATTTTGTTTTACTTGGTGAAGGTCCCTCCTCCCAGTTTTCCCGCAGCACATCTAGAATGCCGCGCGGCTTACAGCCATATAACTATTTAAACGGGGAGAACCCCATGGAGGCTTGGGGGACCTCTCGCACTGCAAAGAGCAAGGGTTCGAGCCATCTATCCCAATTATGTGCATCCTCACTTACGAATTTTTTAATTATGTTCTTGAGGGTGTGATTGAACCGTTCAACTAAACTGTCCATTTGTGGGTGATACACGCTAGTGCAGATCGGCTTAATACCCAACAACCCATACAGTTCGTTCAGTGTATGTGACATAAACGAGGTGCCTTGGTCAGTCAGAATCTCTTTCGGGATTCCAACTCGGGAGATAACGCAGAAGAGTGCCTCTGCAATACTGCGTGCTGAGATATTGCGAAGAGGCACTGCTTCCGGGTATCGCGTTGCATAGTCCACTAGAACTAATATATAGCGGTACCCTCGTGTTGACCGATCTAATGGCCCGACGAGATCCATCCCAATTCTTTCGAACGGGGTCTTGATTAACGGTAGAGGGCGCAAAGGTGCTTTTGGAATGGCCGCTGGATTTACTAACTGGCATTCGCCGCATGCCGTACACCACCTACGGACATCGCCGCGAATCCCTGGCCAATAGAACCGGGCCATTATTCGGGCTAGTGTTTTATCCTGCCCTAAGTGTCCAGCCATGGGATTAAAGTGAGCCGCCTGGAATACCAATTGCCGGCGGCTCTTCGGAATTAAAAGCTGCGTGACTCGCTCTTAAGTTTGAGTGTCCTGCGTCACTTGGTATAATCTATCCTTCATAATCGCGAAGTAGGGGAAGGATGGGGTGACGTTCGGCAGGACCATTTGACCATCGATTACTCTCACTTGGTCAAACACATGTCGCAGAGTCTCGTCTCACGACTGCTTTAACGGGAAATCCACGAGGGATTCCCCGAGAGAGGGAGGAGGAGCCGGCGGCTCCTCACTCCAACGCAGAGGTGGCGTAGACGGCTCTGTGACAGCTGCTCCCACCAAAGCGACACTGGGACCTCCCCCTGTTAAATGACAGGACCCACTCTTCACTACATGTGTCATTAAATCCTGAAATCCCGGCCAATCAGTCCCCAAAATTAGAGAGTGGGTAAGGCGAGGATTAACCACCGCCTTCACTACAAATTTTTCCCCTCGAAAAAAAATGTGGACCGACACTTAAGGGTAGTTGTGAACATCCCCGTGCACACACAACGCCTTCACCAATTGTGCTCCCCCCAATGCCTTGTCCTGCACCAGGCTTTGGTGGATTGAGGTCTGATTACAGCCAGAATCCACCAATGCCTGATATGTATCCCCTTGGATACTCACCGGTATGCGATACGCTCCGGCCCGATCGAGGGCGGCTCCCGGCGCGTCGGGGATCCGACCCACCGCGCCCACCTCCATTACCGAGCACTGCTGTTGGAGGTGGCCCGGCTCCCCGCCGCGCCAGCAAACCGGCCCGGGCTTCCTCTCTGCACTAGTGCTCTGGGGCTCACTAACCTGAGGGGGGAGAGAGACGGACACAGAAGGGAGACACGGGAGGGTACTGCGGGTGCGGCGGGCCAGCTGAGGTGGCACCAGCCCCCGCCTCTGCGGTGGGGGAATAGGGTGAGGAGGAGACACAGGAGGAGGGGAGAGAGAGAGAGAGAGAGAGAGAAGAGAAGAGGTCGTCTGCAGTCCTGCCATCGGGACAGCCGCCAGATGGTCCTCCACCAGCTCGATTGCCCGATCCAGCGACGCCGGGCTGTGGCACTGGACCCACTCTGCGGTTCCCGCTGGTAAACGCGCGACGAACTGCTCCAGTACCACCTGGTCGATGAGTCCCTCGGCGTCGCAGCTGTCGGCCCTCAACCACTGCCAGCAGGCGTCCCGGAGTTGCTGGCCAAACGCAAATGGCCAGCCGACTTCCTCCAAACGCAGAGCGCGGAAACGCTGATGCTGTTGCTCCGGGGTGCGTCCCACCCGCTGGAGGACGGCCCGGCGAAGGTCCGCGTAGGCCAGCCGGCGGTCGGTGGGGAGCTGTAGCGCGGCCAGTTGCGCCTCTCCCGTTAGCAGGGGGAGGAGGCGTGCCGCGCGCTGTTCCACCGGCCACCCCGAGGTCTCCACTACCTGCTCAAAGAGCGTGAGGAATGCCTCGGGGTCGTCCTGCAGGCCCATCTTCTTGAGGGTGAGGGGGGAAGGGCCCGCGGCGGGGGAGATGGTGGACCCCGCCGACGCGAGGAGGTGCCAGAATGCCCGACGATCTTCCTGTTGCGCCAGCACCAGGGCCTCGAACCGTTGTTCTTGCTCCTTTCGGAGGGCGAGCAGTGCCTGGTGCTGGCTCTGTAGGGCCGTGGTGAGGGCGTGGATCAGGTCGGCGAAGGTGGAGGACTCCATGGAGTTGTTCTCTTCTGTGCTCATCCCAGGTTTCGGCACCACTGTGACAGTTCGTGTAAGTGGGTGGAGCACAGAAGGACAGCAGGACGGAACTGAGTTCACAAAACTCTTTTATTTCCACTTTTCCGTGCGAATCTTTCTCTCTCAGCCACACATGCATGCACACACATTCCAGTCGTCTGGTTCGGGAGAGAGCTCTCTCTGCTCTCACTCTCTCTCCTTAAATAGGGTGCGGTCACTGGGAAGACACAAACACATTAATTAACGACAGGTGTAGTGATTCTGCCACTTACCTTCCCTGACTCCGCCCTCCTGTCACAGACCGATGCTTGACCACGCCCCCCGCTGCTACAGGTAGGTTTGAGATTGGCCTGTAGTTGAACAACTGACAAGGGACTGTCACATCCATGCACAATTGCATTTGGAGTGCACAGTGGCATGCCTTGGACTACAACTCACATGCAGCGCTATGCGCAAGCTCATTAGGACTAATTGCCATGCACCTGTTCCTGATCAAAGCACAATCACAGCCCATACATATAAGGACTCTCCTCACACACAGTCTTTGTGTACACTCTGTTCCTTGTGTCTGATTTTACCAAGCCATTTGATTACTGGTTTGCTACTCTGGGTTTGACTTTGTTTTCTGTCTTCCTGACCACATATTGCCTTGCCTTGTATATACTGTTTGCCAATTGCCTGAACTTTGCCTGTTTTTGTTTATGCTCTTTGCCTCACAATTTAGGACTGTTCACCAGCTTGATTTTAATAAAACTCTTTCTGCACTTCCATCCATCTCCCTCATCCACTCTTATGACAGAATACTTCACCATTAACATGGATGTAGCAAAAGAGAGCAGGCATGCTGAGCAATGTGACACTAGAGTCACTGTGCCTAAACCTGGATCTGTATGGGGATAGACTAGGGATAAAATTAGCTCTTGTTTAAAGTCAATAAAATTTTGTAAATCTGCTTAGTGATGATGTCTATTGTTAAAAGTACTATAAAAATAAAATTGACTTGACTGTGGTTCATCCAGCACATAGAACTAGACACACCAGCACCCTATGATGGTAAAGACTATTGGCCAATGAATTTTTGTGACAGTGCAGGCTCTTATATGAGGACCTGGTGGAGCCCAAGCCTGCTGAAAAACTGGGTGGGATGTATGATTTACTGGCTCACTTGACCAGCATGCCAGTGGTCTGAATACCTCCTCACCATAGAACACCTATGCCTCAAAGACTCCATGTCTTTTGGTGACATGCGTTCCTGTATCAAGTCCAAGAGACAGAAAAACCCCTTGAGATTTTTTGGTGTGAGAGTGTGGGGGGGCTGATACCTGTAAGGTACACATCATCAGTTTTTCTTTGGCTAATCAGACACAAGGTACGCCACCACTCTTGCCGGAGCGGTTCGGGGTTAGGTGCCTTGCTCAAGGGCACTTAAGTCAATCCTGCTAGTCTGGGGAATCGAACCAGCAACCTTTTGGTACCAAAGCTGTTTCTCTAACCATTAGGCCATGACTTCCCCAAAGGCTGACACAGCAGCAGAGGGGGAGGCCTTCACTCCAGAGCTCGTACCAGAGGCTGACAGGGCAGTTGTCACTTCAGGCTATAGGGAGGATGCTGTTGCTCCACCTCCAGGCTTCAGGGAGGACTCCATCACTCAAACCATGCCTGACCACATCCCTGCCAACTGCTCTGCTTATCTCACATCTGTTCCCCACACCTCAGGGCCTTCATATCACATGCGCTTCCACCTCACCCACCATGAGGCACTCAAGTATCAAGGGCATGTATCAGCTCCTCAGGGGAAAATGCTGGTGGCCCTACATGCTCATTAACCTTCATAATTATGTCTCATCCTGCACTGAATGTGCAAGTTAAAAAATACCAGACCCCATGCTTATGCCCAAAACCAAGTCCATATTTGTCTTTTTTGTCCATTTTTTGTCCAATTGTCCATATTGCCCATGACTGAGCCTGAACCTCTGCCTACAACTAAGCCAGAGCTCATGCACATGCCAGAGTACATACTCATACCAGAGCCCATGCCACTGTCAGAGTCTAAGCTGGAGTCCAAGTACATGTCCGAGCCCATGCCCACGTTGATTCCTGAGACCATGCCCAGGCTGATGCCAGACTCCATGCCACTGTCAGAGTCTAAGCTAGAGTCTAATCCCATGTTCTTGTCTGAGCCCATGCCTGTGCCTATGCTCAAGCCCATGCCTGAGTCCATGCTCATATTCAAGCCCATGTCCATGCCTGAGTTCATGCCCATGCTGACATCTGAGTCCATGCCCATGTTCAAGTCCATGCCCATGGTGATGCCAGAGTCCATGTCCATGCCTGAGTCCATGCCCATGGTGACATCTGAGTCCATGCCCATGTTCATGTCTATATGCCCATACTGGCATGCTGATGCCAGGGTCCATGCCCATGCTCAAGCCCATGTCCATGGCTGAATCCATGCCCATGCTAAAGCCCATGTCCACACCTGAGTCCATGCCCATGCTCAAGTCCAAGTCTATGCCAGAGTTCATATTTTCAGAGTTCAGAGGTTTTTTGTTTGTTTGGTTGGGTTTTTTTCCGTGCTCTCACGGAAGGCAGTCGCATTTCTCTTCCTCTCCTCTCCCTTATCTTCCCTGCTTTGATCCTCTTGTCTTGTCTATCTATTATCTATACTTTTGAGAGACTCTCTCCGCACTGCTCTCCAAACTAAAAATCATGGAATTGATAAACTGGTCTCTTCATGCAATTGATACAATTTTCTCAAGGAAAAGCCTGGATTTGGGGGAACCGGCATGTCCTGCCAGAACGTTCGCAGCTGGCGACACGATGGATGCATGGGAGAAGTGGCGGGTCGTGTGCCTGGTGGTTCTTTCTGTGGAGGACATTGAAGACATCTACCTATTCGGAACCATGATTACAGGACTTTTGCTGATTGGATTAGGCATTGCCCTGGTTTATCGAGGAAATCAGAAAACGGTGACAGCTGTCCAAAGCCCCATAAAGCTGCCTGACATGATTGAAGCAGTGAGCAGAACTGTCGGCACTCAGACTGTGGCTATTCAGAACTTGAACCGCAACATGGATAACATCATGGAGAAGCTTTTGGCTTTGCAAAGGAAAATGGATCGATTTGGAGACCAGAATGGACAAAAAGAGTAGTCATGTAAAAGAATGTATCTACTCGCCCCAAGACCATACAACCCCAATCTTATCTGCTTTTGGCTCCCTCAGACAGCACGGGCCTCAATCAAGGCTGTTGCTGGAACAACAACTCCCCCTGAAGATCACTGCAGTGAGACGCTCTTGCATTCCTTCCCCCACTTCCCACGGTTGCCACTTTTTACCCCCAGTGTGACAAGTGGGTGCGCGACCAGTGCCGTCATGGCTACAGGAACGGACGGCTGCTTGCTTGTGCTGGGTTACCTCTACCTCTACCCCTCCCCCTTACCCCCTCCCCTGATCACCCTCCCCCCTCAAGTCCCGAGTTTTCATGTTGTAAAGTGTACTGTATTATTTTGTGCTTATGTGCTGAGGTGCTTTTTTAATGTTCCCACACTGTACTCCCCACAGGAGCATAGTGTGGGGGTTGCTTTTTCTCCTCCCCTCCCCTCATGTTACTCTGTATTTTTTTTCTTTTCATCCCTGTCTTCCTGTCCTGTCTACTCCCCCTCTGTCAATTGTATGTATGTGTATATGTACGAATGGGTTGATGGCCAATTTTGCTGGTACTTGTGACTAGTGACAATAAAGGGTTCATTCATTCATTCATTCATTCATTCATTCATATTCTTGAAAAAACCCATGCCCATGCATGAATCCAAGCCTCCACCTACATCCATGTCCCCATACCAAGCTAAGCTTGAACCAAAGCATCCACCTGCATCCATGCTCCTGTACCAAGCCAAGCCTCAATCCAAGCCTCCACTTGCATCTATGGTCCCATACCAAGCCCACTCTGAACCGAACCCTCTGCCTAAGCCTATGTTCTGGTGCAACACCATATAGTCTCAGAGTGGAGCTCCAAGTGGAGCTCTTTCAGCTCAGGGTTCTCTTCCCTGGGGCTGAACAAGGAGGTTCGGGGGGGGGGGGGGGTGTTCTGCCACGTCTGCACATATTTGCACTCAGAGCATGCAGGAGCACACCTTGGACTGCAACTCACTTGCAGTGCCACACTCAAGCTCATTAAGACAAATTACCATGCACCTATTCCTGATCAGAGTGCAATCATAGCTCTTGCATATAAGGACTCTCCTCAGACATAGAATTTGCAAAGTATATGGTCTGTTTCTTGTGTCTGATGTGACCAAGCCATTCGATTGCTGTTTTGCTACTCTAGTTTCGATTTGTTTCCTGTCTTCCTGACCACATATTGCCTTGTCTAGTATATAATGTTTGCCAATTGCCTGAACTATGCCTGTTTTTTATGTTCTTTGATCGCACATTTTGGAACTATTTGCCAGCTTGCTTTTAATAAACTCTTTCTGCACTTACATCCATCTCCCTCATCCACTCTCGTGACAGGGATGAAGTCAGGTGGGGTTTTTTTGTTTTCTTTTTTTTAATCAGAGGTTGGATAACTGCTTACTGAAAGGATTTTTTTTTTGGGGGGGGGGTTAAAACATTCTAATCACTGAGCTGATCTGGTTATATTGTTATCTACAGCTGTGGTCAGAAGTTTACATACAGTGACATGAATGTCATCTTGGTTATGAATGTCATGGCAATATTTGGGCTTTCAGTAATTTTTTGAACTGTTCTTTTTCTGTGGCAGAATGTACAGCATCTATCTTTAATTAAAAAAACACTAGAATTTGTTGCACAAGTTTTAATTTTCTTTGGGTTTTCTGAAATCAACACAGGGTCAAAATTGTACATACAGGGTCAAACATATACATACAGCACACCTAATATTTGGGTAAAATGTCTCCTCGCAAGATTCACCATGATCAAACATTTTTGTTTACCATGAACAAGATTTGGCAGAATTCTGGTTGGATATTTCATAACTCTTCATGGTAGAATTGGTAGAGTTCAATTAAATTTGTTTTTTGGGGTTTTTTTTTGGCATGGACTCGACTTACAGTTAGGTCCATATATATTTGGACACTGACACAAATTTAGTTTTTTTACCTGTTTACTGAAACATATTCAGGTGATAGTTATATAATGGACATGGACATAAAGTCCAGACTTTCAGCTTTCATTTGAGGGTATCCACATTAAAATTGGATGGGTTTAGGAGTTTCAGCTCCTTAACATGTGCCACCCTGTTTTCAAAGGGACCAAAAGTAATTGGACAATCGACTCAAAGGCTATTTCATGGGCAAGTGTGGGCAATTCCTTCATTATGTCATTCTCAATTAAGCAGATAAAAGGCCTGGAGTTGATTTGAGGTGTGGTGCTTGCATTTGGAAGATTTTGCTGTGAAGAAAACATGCGGTCAAAGGAGCTCTCCATGCAGGTGAAACAAGCCATCCTTAAGCTGCGAAAACAGAAAAAAACCCATCCGAGAAATTGCTACAATATTAGGAGTGGCAAAATCTACAGTTTGGTACATCCTGAGAAAGAAAGAAAGCACTGGTGAACTCATCAATGCAAAAAGACCTGGACACCCACAGAAGACAACAGTGGTGGATGATTGCAGAATCCCCTTCACAACAGCCAACAAAGTGAACAACACTCTCCAGGAGGTAGGCATATCAATATCCAAATCTACCATAAAGAGAAGACTGTATGAAAGTAAATACAGAGGGTTCACTGCACGTTGCAAGCCACTCATAAGCCTCAAGAATAAAAAGGCTAGATTGGACTTTGCTAAAAAACATCTAAACAAAGCCAGCACAGTTCTGGAAGAACATTCTTTGGACAGATGAAACCAAAATCAACCTCTACCAGAATGATGGAAAGAAAAAAGTATAGCGAAGGCGTGGTACAGCTCATGATCCAAAGGATACCACATCATCTGTAAAACACGGCGGAGATGGTGTGATGGCTTGGGCATGCATGGTTGCCAGTGGCACTGGGTCACTAGTGTTTATTGATGATGTGACACAGGACAGAAGCAGCCGGATGAATTCTGAGGTATTCAGAGACATACTGTGTGCTCAAATCCAGGCAAATGCAGCCAAACTGATTGGTCGGCGTTTCATAATACAGATGGACAATGACCCAAAACATAAAGCCAAAGCAACCCAGGAGTTTATTAAAGCAAAGAAGTGGAATATTCTTGAATGGCCAAGTCAGTCACCTGATCTCAACCCAAATGAGCATGCATTTCACTTGTTAAAGACTAAACTTCAGACAGAAAGGCCCACAAACAAACAGCAAATGAAAACCACTGCAGTAAAGGCCTGGCAGAGCATTAAAAAGGAGGAAACACAGCATCTGGTGATGTCCATGAGTTCAAGACTTTAGGCAGTCATTGCCAACAAAGGGTTTTCAACCAAGTATTAGAAATGAACATTTTATTTACAATTATTTAATTTGTCCAATTACTTTTGAGCCCCTGAAATGAAGGGATTGCGTTTAAAAAATGCTTTAGTTCCTCACATTTTTATGGAATCATTTTGTTCAACTCACTGAATTAAAGCTGAAAGTCTGAACTTCAACTGCATCTGAATTGTTTTGTTCAAAATTCATTGTGGTAATGCACAGAACCAAAATTAGAAAAATGTTGTCCCTGTCCAAATATTTATGGACCTAACTGTATAAGCACGGTCCATATATTTTCAATAGGGTTGAAGTCAGGACTTGTTTTAAGCTTAATGTTAGCCTGCTTTATCCTCCACAACCAGCTCTGATGTGTGTTTGGGTTCATTGTCCTGTTGTAACTCCCAAGTCCCAAGTCGTGTTCAAGTTTCTGATGGTTTATGCTGAAGAATTCTGAGGTAGTCCTCCTTCTTCATTGTTCCATCCACTTTGTGCAATGAACCAGTTCCACTGGCAGCAAAACAGCCCCAGAGCATGATGATCCTACCACCACCACCAGCTTGTACAGTGTCCCTCTGTACATGGTGGTCATTGTGGCCAAACAACTCAATCTTTGTCTCATCTGACCATACAGCTTTCCTCCAGAAGGCTTTTTCTTTGTCCAAGTGTTCATCTTCAAACTTTAGTTAAGCTTGAAGGTGTCAATTTTGGAGCTTGAGGCTTGAGAAGCAGTGCTTAAGTTTTGAAAAAAACTCTGGATGACAATGATGGAGAGGACATGGTTTTGGAGGTCAGGGCTGCTATCCACACATTCTCTGATGATGTATGTTTGTCTCCAAAAGAGATGTTGGATTGCATACAGTGCCTTGAAAAAGTATTCATACCCCTTGAACTTTTTCACATTTTTCCACCTTACAACCATGAACTTAAAAGTTTTTTATTGAGATTTTATGTGATAGACCAACACAGAGTAGCACATAATTGTGAACTGAAACAAAAATGATAAATGGTCTTCAAAATTTTAAACAAATTAAAATCTGAAAAATGTGGTGTGCATTAGTATTCAGCCCCCTGTGCAATCAATTGCCTTCAGAAGTCATCTAATTATTTAATAGAGTCCTACTGTGTGTAATTTACTCTCAGAATAAATACACTTGTTCTGTGAAGGCCTTGGTGGTTTGTTAGAGAACACTGAAGAATAAACAACATCATGAAGACCAAAGAACTCACCAGACAGATCAGGGATAAAGTTCTGGAGAAGTTTAAAGCAGGGTTAGGTTATAAAAAATATCCCAAGCTCTGAACATCTCAAGAAGCACTGTTCAATCCATCATTCAAAAATGGAAAAAGTGTGGCACAACTGCAAACCTACCAAGACATGGCCGTCCACCTAAACTGACAGAGCGAGCAAGGAGAGCACTGGTCAGAGAAGCAGCCAAGAGGCCCATGATCGCTCTGGAGGAGCTGCAGAAATCCACAGCTCAGGTGGGAGAATCTGTCCACAGGACAACTATAAGTCGTACACTCCACAAATCTGGCCTTTTTGGAAGAGTGGCAAGAAGAAAGCCATTGCTGAAAGACAGGCATAAGAAGTCCCATTTGCAGTTTGCCAGAAGCCATGTAGGGGACACAGCAAACATGTGGAAGAAGGTGCTTTGGTCAGATGAGACCAAAGTTGAACTTTTTGGCCTAAATGCAAAGCACTATGTGTGGCAGAAAACTAACGCTGCTCATCACCCTGCACACACCATCCCCACTGTGAAACATGGTGGTGGCAGCGTCATGCTATGGGGATGCTTTTCTTCAGCAGGGACAGGGAAGCTGGTCAGAGTTGATGGGAAGATGGCTGGAGCTAAATACAGGGCAATCCTGGAAGAAAACCTGTTGGATGCTGTAAAAGACTTGAGACTGGGAAGGAGATTCACCTTCCAGCAAGACAATGACCCTAAACATACAGCCAGAGCTACAATGGAATGGTTTAGATCAAAGAATATTCATGTGTTAGAATGGCTCAGTCAAAGTCCAGACCTAAATCCCATTGAGCATCTGTGGCAAGACTTAAAAATTGCTGTTCACAGACGCTCTCCATCCAATCTGGCTGAGCTTGAGCTATTTTGCAAAGAAGAATGGGCAAAAATTTCAGTGTCTAGATGTGCAAAGCTGGTAGAGACATACCACTAAAGACTTGCGGCTGTAATTGCAGCAAAAGGTGGCTCTACAAAGTATTGACGCAGGGGGCTGAATACTAATGCACACCACATTTTTCAGATTTTTATTTGTTTAAAATTTTGAATACCATTTATCATTTTCGTTTCACTTCACAATTATGTGCTACTCTGTGTTGGTCTATCACATAAAATCTCAATAAAAAACTTTTAAGTTCGTGGTTGTAAGGTGGAAAAATGTGAAAAAGTTCAAGGGGTGTGAATACTTTTTCAAGGCACTGTATACAAAGAGGGTCTTCTAGATCTCTATGGGAATCTCAGTATTGCCCTGCGACTACTGTTTACATTTCCCATCACTCTTTCATCTGGTGAGAGAAGCTTCTCGAGCCTGCAGCTCCTAAAGGCTTTTCGGAAGTCCACCATGAGCCAGGAAAGGCTTTCAGGACTGGTTCAAAGCTCTATAGAAAAAGGGGTCAGATGATATTTGGACCTTGAAGATCTAGTGGCAGTGTTTGCTGCAACCAAGGCAGAAAGAGAGCAGTTCTAAAATGTTAGTTCATGGTTCTGAGTGATCACACTCACTGACTACGTTTACATGCACATCCAAATCGAGCTGCTGTCTGTAATTGAGCTGAAGGTCCCAGCAGGGTGCCAGAGAAATCCAATCGTACATGCACACAACTGAAATCGGACTATTGTGTGAGGTGCATTGTGCACCCGAGCCACAGGTGGCGCAATACGCCCCATCGTGTTGGTACACTTCCGGATGTCGTCATGAAGAAGAGCTATTCAAGCGTGTAAACAAAGTTATCAGTTCCGTGTTCTCCATTGCACGTTTTTCTCCCGTCCATGAATTTTAATATATTCAACTCCTTAAGCTGAATGAGCATGAACTCTGTCTTCTCATTGCTCCAGAAGTGCACGTTTCTGCTTGCCTGTGGCAGTGGGGGCGTGGTCAAGCGCCGGTCTGTGACAGGAGGGCGGAGCCAGGGAAGGTGAGTGGCAGAATCACTACACCTGACGGTAATTAACCTGTATTTGTGTGTCTTCCCAGTAATCGCGCCCTATTTAAGGAGGCAGAGGGAGAGCAGAGGGGAGAGCTCATCCCGGGACTAGAACACAGCGCACGCGTGTGTGTGTGTTTTTCTCTCAAGAATAAAAGTAGGCTGTTAAACTGAAAAGTCTGACAATAAAAAGCCTATTAGTACCAGAAGCTTTGTCCTGCCGTCCTCTGTGCTCCACCCACACTTCAGAGAGCTCTACATCGCCATTTTCTCTTCTCCGTTTGTTCCTCCTGACCTCTTCTGCTGCTCGCTACTACTGTTGTCATGCCGACCGAGGCTGTTGTGTTTCCCGCTTGTGGTCTCGTCACTCGTCACTTCCGGAAGTAGCTCGACAACTAGCTCGATAGGGTATACATGCACAAAGTAGCTCAGCAGAAATCGCATAAACTAGGTCGTGTAGCTCGATTCCGAGAAATCAAGTTCGGTTCAATTTCAGCCGAATTAAGGTGTATACATGACATTTTGAACTTCGATTTCAGTCGAGCAACGGCAGAAATTCGATTCTCTCTATGTGCATGTAAACGTAGTGAGTGTCATGTCTGTTTGCCAGTTATTATTGTGTGTGTATAAATAATTTAATTGTAAGCTTGAAGAACCAGAACTGTGAGTTCATATTTGATGTTACATATTTAAATGTTATTCCTGTTTGAGGTTACATATTTATGTGTTTGTTCTCATTTGTTGTTCAAATACTCAGGTGTGTGTGTGTGTGTGTGTGTTTAATAAATGATTACAATATTACATCCAGCACAACTGACCAAATGCATCTTTTCACGTCATTGACTGCATGCATGTTTTGGGGGGCAAGTCAAGTCAAGTTTGTTTGTATAGCACTTTTAACAATAGACATTGTCCCAAAGCAGCTTTACAGAATCTGAATGACCCAAGACATGAGCCAATTTTATCCCTATTCTATCCCCAATGAGCAAGCCAGTGGCGACTGAGGCAAGGAAAAACTCCCCCAGACGACACAAGGAAGAAACCTCGAGAGGAACCAGACACAAAAGGGAACCGATCCTCACCTGGACAACAACAGACAACATGACTATAACATTAACAATTTTAACATGAAGTCAGTTTCATTGATGTTATAACTCTTCATGAATGGAAACTGGTCAGAATAACCTTATGGAAACAGAGCAGATGTGCAATCAAAGATAAAGCTCAAGGATTAAACTAACCACCTGGCGATTTGTCCAGGGTGTACCCTGCCTCTCATCCATAGTCAGCTGGGATAGGCTCCAGCTTGCCTGCGACCCTGTAGAACAGGATAAGCGGCTACAGATAATGGATGGATGGATGGATGGATGGATGCATTAAACTTGTCAAAACAAGTCACAATCAAAACAGCCTGTACCAGTTTTGAGCATGCCAAACAGGCATTTCTATCAAGGTGGTGAACAATCTGACATGATTTGTCTTGGTTTAATTTTTTTTTTTACTTCCCAAAAACTATTACAATTTTAAGATGTAGACGTTTTATATCATGGGTGGCACAGTGGTGTAGTGGTTAGCACTATTGCCTCACAGCAAGAAGGTTCTGAGTTCAAGCCCAGTGGCTGATGAGGGCCTTTTGGTGTGGAGTTTGCATGTTCTGCCCATGTCTGCATGGGTTTCCTCTGGGTGCTCCGGTGTCCCACACAGTCCAAAGATGTGCAAGATAGGCTAATTGGTGGCTCTAAATTGACCATAGGTGTGAATGGTTGTTTGTCTCTGTGTGTCAGCCCTGCGATGATCTGGCAACTTGTCCAGGGTATACCCCGCCTCTCACCCATAGTCAGCTGGGATAGGCTCCAGCTTGCCCACGACCCTGAACAGGATAAGCGGCTACAGATAATGGATGGATGGACTTTTTTATATCCACTACAAGTGTTTCCAGACAGCAAATTCCAAAATACTACCATAATTTAGAGGTGTGTGCAGGAGTCCACCTGTGGCTCTTTTCATGCATTATTGGTACCATTTATGATGAATTTGATGAAGGGGGAGCTTATTAAACATGAATGGACCTTCATGTTCAAAATCATGTGGGTTGCAAGATGGAGAAAGCAACAACCTGTAGGGTTTTAAAATTTTCACTTCCTACTATATATCAAGACAAAAATATACATATTATGAGAAATGATTTAGTTACCACGTTAGAATTAAAAATGAGACCTAACAAATTGTTGTGCCCAATTTTATTCATTAGAACCATGATACAGAAACAGTTTTATAGTAAGTTATAGTAAATAACCATAGTTAAATAGTTAAAGTATAGTTAAGTAAGTTCTTGATTCACAAACATATATTTTTTAAATCAATGATAATCATACACCATAGATCATTGAGAAAGCACTGCTGCCCATGTGGATTACAATCACACCATAAACTTAAACTTTATCCATAGATCAACAGAAAGTTTTCAAAACCAGAAATATTGTCTTGAGTCTTCCTCTGTGGTAGTACCTGCCAAAATACAAAAACACTTTAGCAGACACTTGGAGAGAACTAAGATCTCACACTTGATGAGGGTCAGATGTTGAACCAAATAGTGGTTCTGAAATCTATATGACAATATAGAAATCATTAATGATATAAACATTAAATAGGACAACAGCAGGAAGGCTGTGCAGCCAAATTTAATTGTCTAATTTTTTTGTATTTCAGAGCACATATTTCATAGCATGTCACAGAGGCTGGATAAGATGGATTTCTAAAAGACATGTACTGTATGTGTGAAAATCTCACCTTTTCCTAATGTGCAGTTACGGTAAATATGTAATAAAACCAGGCAGGTTCCTTTTGATGACGTCAGATATCCAGGACTGGTACTGGGACACCCGAGTAAACACAGCAGGTAATTCAGGCAGAGCACAGCCCTTACCCCAGCTAGTGATACCACCCTGAACCCAGACTGAACCCTGCTTCACCACCAAAGGACCTCCAGAATCCCCCTTCAGAAAGAGAGGGAAACTCTTGCTACAATCTTACCATAAACCTGGGAACTTCAAAACATTTTGAAAACATCAATGACCAATCTCTGACATTAGTTGGCATACAGGAAATGGGGAAAATATGGGGTCCACATGAGAAAAGTAATCTATATTGTATAACACATATTGCATGTAAGACACTATGTTTACCTGGCATGGGCCTATGCCTCCTTCTTGAAATCCAGCACATATCATATTTTCAGTAACAAGACCAGGTCCCAGCTGAGCATCACACTGCTGGGAATCAACAACAGGCACCTCTGCCTCTTGCAGCACACTAGAAGGCAAACTGTCTACACATGCACATAGTTTTCATTGCATATATATATTTTTTTTTTCCCACATGTACTTGGGTAGCTAGTTATACAGCATGTACAGCAGAACAGTTTTCATGACTGCAATGTTCTATGCATTTCTATGTGCACATGTATGAGTTTTACCTTCATAGGCAAGTTTTCCCCAGCCTGTGACCCAGGAACTGGTGCCATGAGGATAATTACTCTCTAGACTGGCCAGACACACTGGTCTAATGTAGTCTGTGAAGGTCACAGCTTTTTTCAGACGCAGCAAGGCAATGTCATTGTTGAGGGTGAACCTATTGTAGTTAGGGTGAATAATGACCTTTAAAACATCTACAGAGATCTCATGTGGATCGGAGCTCTCTAGAGTCTTCTTTCCCAAATAGACCTTCAGGCCAAGTGTCCGATAACTGCAGATATAAAAACAAAATGTTCAGTCAGCTCTGTGAGTGATGTCAGTATAGTGTGTTATCTACAAAATTATGTTGGTGAAATTAACCTGGAGAAACAGTGTGCGGCTGTCAGAACCCATTTTTCATTGATGAGGGTTCCTCCACAGAAATGGTTGCCGAAGATTTGCAAACTAGCCTGCCAGGGCCACAGCCCTTCTTCGGCATTCTCTCCCCCCACAATATGGTTATTCAAAGGTGCAAGACCACATACTGTGATAAAGGAGAAATATTTGTAAAAGCTGACATTGAACAATGTGCACTTTAAATTTCCCATCTTTAAGATTTAAAATTAATTTTTACATTTATAATTTAGATTTTAGCAACTTGAGAGCCTACCAGAAAAGAATAAATAGCTTGACATTTTAAGCAACAGAATGAGAAGTACTTACCATCCTGCTGTGAAAGTGAGCCTGCGATGCAAATGAAAATTGAGGAATTAAACTGATATGAGGTTTTTTTTTAAGGATAATTGATACATCAGTTAAAACACATATGGAATGGTAAGATGCAAAATATTACACATTCTGAAAATTATAATGTAATGATACATATATTCATATTATCCTGTTACTGGAAAATACAATGTGATATTATTGTGGGATCTATAAATTATAGGAAAGGGATAAAATGGTGTGTGTATTAGTTCATTGTGGCAGCAGTTGCATGATCGTACATCCCATATTTTTCAGTCATTAAGGATATGTTTGAGCCAGTGATGCAGGACATTCACACACAAAAAGGAAAGCAACCAGCAACTTAAAACTTATATTGCTTTGCTTCAGTGTGTTCAAGTTCCAATTCAAGTTTTTTGTTGTTGTTGTTTTTGGTTTTTTTGCACATGCGCATACTCTGCCAGCTTTGACACTCTGTGGCTTGTAGAATTTTTTGAATACAAAAAAGCACACATAAGTACAGTAGGTTGGTGGGAGCAACACAGGTGAAAATCACCTCATGTTACCTGCCAGTTCAACCCACCCTGCTTCCATATTACTGTTATTACTTGTGTTATAAACTGTTATTCTCCCCTCCATTCTCCCTCAAAAACAATAAGCCATAAAACCACAGCTTGTCATGTTACAGAGAAAGTGTAAAGCATAAACTCCTCTGTCCTGAAACCTTTCCCTTGCTGGGAATCTTAAAATTGCAGCTTTACCACTGACTTTTGCAAAGTGCCAACATTGGAGACCCCTTCCAGAAATGTTAAACATCTTCTGACCAATCATCTCATCTCATTATCTGTAGCCGCTTTATCCTGTTCTACAGGGTCGCAGGCAAGCTGGATCCTATCCCAGCTGACTACGGGCGAAAGGCGGGGTACACCCTGGACAAGTCGCCAGGTCATCACAGGGCTGACACATAGACACAGACAACCATTCACACTCACATTCACACCTACGCTCAATTTAGAGTCACCAGTTAACCTAACCTGCATGTCTTTGGACTGTGGGGGAAACCGGAGCACCCGGAGGAAACCCACACGGACAACATGCAAACTCTGCACAGAAAGGCCCTCGTCGGCCACAGAGCTCAAACCCGGACCTTCTTGCTGTGAGGCGACAGCGCTAACCACTACACCACCGTGCCACCCTCTGACCAATCAGATTTGAGAATTTGATATTTTAAAAAGGGCTGTGGTATTTATATTACAATTTAAAACTGAGTTAGTGTTTTAAAATATAATACTACTATTATTATAATCCATCTCAGTTACTATAATGCTTCAAGTTAATAGTGCTATTACAGGAGTCTTACCTTTTACAAAAAAGAGCAGGGTCACAACCACACACCCCAACTTCAACATATCTGCTCTCAATGTTGTGTCTATGTCTGTGTAGTCATACTTTCTTGCTGGAACTCTTATATTGCCTTCATCTCATTCAGTCTATCATTAGTCATTCCAATCCACCCAATTATTCAATCACTTTGTCTTTCTTCCTTGTCTTTCTTTCACAATGACAAACACAAATTATACTGATCTATTATATGCTCTGAAAATAAGCTTGTTTTGCTGTCATCAGTGCCTTTTTGTCATTACCGTCTGGTATTTCAGAAATGAAAATACAGTGGATATAAAAAGTGTACACACCCCGTTAAAATTATAGGTTTTTCTGATGTAAAAAAAGTGAGACCACAATAAATAATTTCAAAAATTTTCCCACCTTTAATGTGACCTATAACCTGTACAATTCAATTGAAAAACAAACAAATCTGTTAGGAGGAAAAACATGAAAAAAACGTACAATAAACTGGTTGTATAAATGTGCACACCCTTAAACTAATACTTTGTTGAGGCACCTTTTGATTTAATTACAGCATTCAGTCTTTGTCTATCAGCTTGCCACATCTAGACTTGGCAATATTTGCCCACTCTTCCTTGCAAAAGTGTTATAAATCTGTCAGATTGCGAGGGCATCTCTTGTGCACAGCCCTCTTCAGGTCACCCCACAGATTTTCAAATGGATTTAGGTCTGGGCTCTGGCTGGGCCATTCCAAAACTTTAATTTTCTTCTGGTGAAGCCATTCTTTTGTTGATTTTGATGTATGCTTGGGGTCATTGTCGTGCTGAAAGATGAAATTCCTCTTCATCTTCAACTTTCTACCAGACACCTGAAGGTTTTGGGCCAAAATTGACTGGTATTTAGAACTGTTCATAATTCCCTCCAGCTTAACTAAAGCCCCTGTTCCAGGTGAAGATAAACAACTCCAAAAGATTATGCTGCCACCACCATGCTTCACCGTGGGTATGGTGTTCTTTTGGTGATGCACATTGTTGTTTTTGCGCCAAACATACCTTTTGGAATTGTGGCTAAAAAGTTCAACCTTGGTTTCATCAGACCATAACACATTTTCCCACATGCTTTGGGGAGACTTAATGTATTTTTTTTGCAAAATTTAGCCAGGCCTGGATGTGTTTCTTTGTAAGAAAAGAAACTTTCATTGAACCAAAGAAAGACATTAATATTAAAGGTAGACTGCCTTCCAGATTTTTCAAGTGTAGATCATAAAAAGAATGTTCCCAACACCCAATTATTTTTGTTTAGTGAACCAAAAGTGACTGAATTTGAATCACAGACTTCCAAGTTTATTAGGTTTTTGTTTTTTTGTTTTTTAATAAACAGTTAATGAATTTAGGGCCACGTGGCCCTAAATTCTCTGCTATTTTTTCCTGCTTCACCATGACCCAATTCAACATGATACATCATGCATCATATGGTGGGCTTTCCCCGTTTGCGCAGGGCATTGTGGGATACAAATTTGAAACAGGAGAGGAAAATGGAGGACATGAGTGTGTGAATGAAATGTGAAAGACCAACTACAGTAACAGAAAACAAGAAGACGTTATGTTGCGAAGGAAAGGAAATGCAGGACTAAACTAATAAATATCGGCGGTCAGCGAGCACCTCGGTGTGATCAGCTGTTCCTTTTGCAGCAGAATGATGGAACTGTCAGTGCACAGTCAAAGGTAAACCTGTAGATGGCAGTAATGCAACACTGTGGATGCCAGCTGCTGGAAAACCCAAAAGAAGAAGAAGAAGAAGAAGAAGAAGGTAAACCTGTGCATGCACACATATGGCCCTTTTCCACTACCCTTTTTCAGCTCACTTCAGCTCGCTTCAGCTCACTTCAGCCCGACACGGCTCGCGTTTCGACTACCAAAAACCATCACAACTCAGCTCGTTTCAGCCCTGCTTAGCCCCTAAAACTCGCACGGTTTTGGAGTGGGGCTGAAGCGAGCCAAGCCGTGCCGAGTGAGGCTGGGGGCGTGAGCAGACACTCCCCTGTGCACTGATTGGTGAGGAGGAGTGTCCTCACATGCTCACACACGCCCCGTGAGCGCGCTGGGATCTGTAAACACCGCAAACCCGGAAGGAGAAGAATTACGAATTACGAGAATTTCTGAAGCCTTATGCGCCTCGCCTCATCTATACGCTCTTGCCAGTATCTGTCCGCGTTGTCGGTGACAACAAGCCACAGCACCAAGACCAGCAACACTAACGACTCCATGTCCTCCATGTTTATTGTTTACTATTCGGGTCGTGAGACTACCGCTTAAAAGATCACTGATGTCACTGTTTGCGCTGCTTAACGACATCACCTGACGTCCACCCACTTTCGCTAACTCCACCCAATGTGTCCACCCACTTCCAGCCAGCACGGTTCAGCGCGGTTGTAGTCGAAATGCAACTCCAACAGCCCCGCTCAGCTCGACTCAGCACGGCACGGCTCAGCCCGACTCAGCCGCGTTTGTAGTGGAAAAGCGGCAATAGACTTTCTCTGTCTGCTTGACTACACGAAGAGAGCGATTTCATGCACATTATTTGCTTTAATCCCTTCAAATTAAATAACTTCCCATCCACAGAATGGCCTGTTTTTTAGTGAGATATTACAGAAATAAACATATATCCCAATGACCACATTTCAGAGGGAACTAAATTTCACTGATTTTATGAAATTGAAAGGCCGTCTAGCTTTAAGTAATTTAGCCAAAAGAAAACTGACTGCCTGAATATGCAGTTTCCCTACTGATGGAACCATGGAGTGATTATTGGGATGAAGAAATTATGAAAGCTCTAATTCTTCAAACACAGCAACTGACGTTTACCTCAGCTGATGAAACAGAGACTAATGATGATAATGATAATGATAATTATCGCGATAAACAATATTTATGTTGTAAGCTTATAATTCTTTAAACTTTGCGAGCAATGTTCTTTTTCCATAAATGGGCAAATTTATAAACGTAGAAGTAAGTGGTGTCTCTCACTGGAATTAAATCTTTAAATGTGATTTTCTCCTATCCACTCTTGGGGGACCTTAAAATGCTACAACTGTACTTCTGGGTGAGATATATGCAAAAAGTGAAACATACTGTATTTCATTTCAGGAATGTCAGGAGTTTTTAGAGCTGTATAATGTACAGAAGTGTCACAATTTCAGCATGTTTTAACCAGAATTTTCACAAACCACCATATATATTTTATAGTATATTTGATAAACTCTAAAAAATAAATAAAATAAAAAATAAAAATAAATAAAATAACATTTGTATTTTAGCATGAATGAAAACAGCTCCATCCTATTTTTACTGATAACAAATTATCCTCATACAGTCTTATAAAAATCCACATAATGATAGGATTTAAATGTGTATGTCTTTGTGTTGACATATTATTTAGGTTGTAAGTGTTATGACCAAGAGCTGAAAACATTTTCAGCTTTGTGTGGCATCTACAGAGAATCGGAAGTCATCATTCTTGTGCCACCGGTTTGTGGTGACCTTCTTTGGAATGAACAAACAATGCAACTCTGCATTCTGTTTTAATGATTAGGATTTTTTCTGACAAAAGTAATAACCATCATTACCTGGGTTTGCAGTCATTGCTGAATCCTACCCACTTCTTGTAATGAGCAGATTTGTCACAGAATGGTAGAGGGGATAAAAGACAGAATAGAAGCATAATTGTGGCACACATGACAACAAATGACAATTACAAGAATCTGGAACATAAGGTTAATTAAGGTGAAACTCAAACAGAAACAGGATACAGGTGTGGATGATTGTGAATGACTGACAGGTGTGATCTGTTAGGACTGGGACTGTTTTGGCCTCTAGAGGCTGCTGTTATTTCCTTTGTTTGGTCATGTTTGTTTTGGCCTCTAGAGGTCGCCACTTTGTTCTGTGTTTTGTGTTTGTCTTATTGCCAGTTTCCTGCCCCGCCCTGTCCTTAATTAGTTTGTGTATTTATACCCCTGAGTTCAGTCCTCTTGTCACAGAGTCTTTGTGCTATGTTTAGCTCCAGTTTCCTCTGTACCGTGTTCCTTGTCTTTTTGGTTTTGCACTTTGCTTTGCTTTTTGGACCTAGTATTTACTGTGTTTTTGGATCTTCTGAGCGTTGGTATTTTTGCCTTTTCTTTTCTGGTTTTTTGGCTTTTGTTTTGTACTTTGGGTATTTCTTATTTTTCCCTTCATCTTCTGAGCGTTTTGGATTATTTTCATTTGGACTGTAAATATTGTAAATAAACCTTTTGATACTTTTCTACTTCCGCCTCACGCCTCTGCATTTGCGTCATCCCCCTGGTGGCCTAGTGGGGGTTTGCTGGCTTATCACACCAGTGAACCAGGTTTGAATCCCAGCAAAACCCTAACATGATCAGCATGCTGATTCAGTTCATATTATTATTGTTTTAAATTTGTATAGCACTTTTAATAATAGACATTGAAGCTTCTATGTGACACATAAATATATAAATTCTGGCTCTAATTTTTAAACATGCAAACTTTTTTTGTTTGTTTTTTTTTAAAGTTAGGACACTGTAAAATGTAAATTAAAACTAAATGTAATAATTTGCAAATCATGGAAACCTTAAATTTAATTGTGAATAGTACAAAGACAACATATCAAATATTGAAACTGATGCATTTTATTGTTGTTTAAAAAAATATGCTCATTTTGAATTTGATGCCAGCAACCTATTTCAAAAAACTTGTGACAGGGGAATGTTAATTACTATGTTCCATCACCTCTACTTTGAACAACACTTTGTAAATATTTAGTAATTGAGGAGACCAAACGCTGTAGTTTTGAAAGTGAAATGTCTCATTTTTGCCTGATATACAATTTCAGCTGCTCAACAGTTCAAGGTCTCCTTTTCTCATTTTTTGTTTCATAATGTGCCAAATGATTTCAGTGATGAGAATTCCAGACAAAAGTAGGGTAGGATGTCAGCATCTGGGGTGACCACATCCAAACATCCCAGTTTACCAAAGTATTCTTTGCCCGAGAACCCACTAGATCTGCTCCTTTACTGAGTAAAAAGGTACTAACAAAAGGCCTGACTAAACATATGTTTTCAGCCAAGACTTAAACACTGAGATTGTGTCAGAGTCCTGAACACTACTTGGAAGGCTGTTCCATAACCGTGGGGCTTTGTCAGAAAAGACTCTGCCACTTGCTGTAGCCTTCATTATTTGCGGTACCAACAAATAGCCTGCACCTTATGATCCAGGTCATAAAAGACTAGATATTTACTCAGGTACTGTGGCATGAGACCATTCACTGCTTTATTGGTCCATAGTTCTGTCAAATATAATTATAATCAATGTGAAATTTGAGAGCCGATGCATTATGGAAAAGATAAGGGTGATATATTTTCTGGTTCTTGTAAGCACTCTGACTGCTATGTCCTTGAATAACTAGAGCTTGTTTATGTACCTATTAGAACATCCAGACTGTAGGGCATTACATTAATCTAACCTCAAGGAAAAAAAAAACACCATGAACTAGTTTTTCTGCATTGTGTGGTGACATTAGCTGCATGTGGTCCTAGAGCAGGGGTGTCCAAACTGATCCATAAAGGGCCGTGTGGCTGCAGGTTTTCATTCCAGCCATGCAGCAGCACACCTGATTTGGCTTATTCAATCAATTGACACACCCACCCTTTAATCAAGGGTGGGTGTGGCTGCAAGTATTTGACTGTGTGAAGACAGTTCAGTTGATTGAATGAGCCAAGTCAAGTGTGCTGCTGCATGGCTGGAATGAAAACCTGCAGCCACACGGCCCTTTATGGATCAGTTTGGACACCCCTGTCCTAGGGCAAGTACTTATGTCTTGTCAGAATTACACAGAAGGAAGTTAATAAGCATCCAGTGTCTAATGTCAAGTCAAGTTTATTTTTATAGCGCTTTTAACAATAGACATTGTTGCAAAGCAGCTTTACGGAAATCTAAAGACTTTAAACATTAACTAATTTTATCCCCAATGAGCAAGCCTGTGGTGACAGTGGCAAGGAAAAACTCCCTCAGATGACATGAGGGAGAAATTGTTGGGGTTCACCCAGAAAGAGACCCCGAGATTCCTTCGTGAGCCCCCTTGGATCCAGGACGAATGATAGAACGAGAGAAACAGACAAGGGAACACCTGAGTTGTTCACATGCCAGTTTATTCGCACAGTCACTTCGTCAAAGATGAAAGATTACAAACACCTTTTATAACAAATCATAATCTCTCCAAACGGCTATTGTGTCTGTCAAATGTGTGTGTTTGTATGTGACCTCAGAGAGGGGTGTGTGTGTGTGTGTGTTTATGGGAGGGTGTGAGTGAGTGACATCATTTTGATATCTGTGTCTATGTGCTAGGTCAGCAAATCACATCTTAATTTCATATGTATGTGTGTGTGAATGAAACCTTCAATCATAAGCAAAATAATATTTCAGCAATTCAGCAATTTCATTTACGCACGTCAAAGCGCGTGAGATGTTTTTATGACAATGTTTTAAACAAAGACTATGTTTGGTCTAACAAAGAAGTGTTCTTCTCCACTGGACGAAGGTCAAGCTACACAGGAACAGTTTAAAATCACTGCCATAGTATATGCAATAGTCCAAAATAATAAAGGCTCTAAAAAGCTCTAAAATATACTATAAAAAGCTCTAAAATATACTATAAGTAATATATACTATAATATATACTATAAAAATATAATATAAGAGTCTTAACTCTTTGTTCAGCAATAAGGCTACCATTACATCCAACATTAAAGTGTGTGTGGGTCGATCTGACACTAAAACAGACCTTGGTGGGTCCTTCAGACACTTCTCTGTTCAAAATACACATTTCATAAACAAAATGTTCCCAAACAATGTCCAGCCAAGACAGAAGGTCATTTTTAACTGAACCTTAAGTTAACTCTTAATTTTGTCACCATTTTAATAATAATACTTATAAGAATAATAAGAATAATACTTATATAAACCTAACAGAAACCTTGAGAGGAACCAGACTCAAAAGGGAACCCATCCTCATTTGGGTGATAGACAATGTAATTATAAATAACTCACTTCTATAACAGTGTCCTATATAGTCACAAAGGCTAACTATGAAACCAGGAAATTCATGATAGTTTGAACGTGAAGTCTGTTTTGTTGAAGTTATAAACTGTTCATTGATGGAAACTTGAGTGCAAAACTGTTTATGACAACTGCAGTCCTAGAGTTAATAAGTTACCTGTAATCCTCAGCCATAAAAGCATGACTGTAAGTGTCCAGAGCATCTTCTAAGTGAGACTTTCGACTGTCCATGTGGGGCCGTCCTCCACCCGAGCGAAGTGATGAGACTCCAACCAGACATAGGGCATCAGGATGGATCAGGCAGGTCTGAGGAGCAGAAGAGGTTCAGCATCTCGATTTCAGGATCAACATGTAACTTAGAGCAACAGCCAGTGTGTGTGGGGGGGGGGGGTGGAGATAGTACAGGTTGTTAGGTATGCCCAAATGTCACCTGATGAGTAAGAACAGTATACATTTTGCGCTGAGTGCAAGCAGGGACTCCAGCAAAACTAACTATGACAACATAACTAAAAGGGGAGAGCCAGAAGGTAAGACAGGTATGAGGGCATCCCGGGACATAAAGCAGACAGCCACTACACCATCAACAAACTCAAGTGAGCGAGTAAAAGTGGGGGACTGACAGTATCCATACATTCCAGTTTACCAAACACTCTGAGGACCCTCCAGATCTACACCTTTACCTAATAAAACTATTAACAAAAGGCTTGACTAAACATATATTTTCATCCTAGACTTAAACAATGAGACTGTGTCTGATTCCCAAACATTACTTGGAAGGCTGTTCCATAACTGTGGGGCTTTGTAAGAAAAAGCTCTGCCCTGATGTAGCCTTCACTATATGAGGTACCAGCAGATAGGCTGCACCTTTTGATATAAGTAGGTGTGGTGGGTCATAAAGGACCAGAAGTTCACTCAGGTACTGTGATGCGAGACCATTCAGTGCTTTAAAGGTCAATAGTAGTATTTTATAATCAATACGAAATTTGATTGGGAGCCAGTGCAGTGTGGATAAGACAGGGGTGATGTGGTCATATTTTCTAGTTCTGCTAAGGACTCTTGCTGTTGCATTTTGAAGTAACTGGAGTTTGAATAGAATAGAATAGTGTGAGTGGTAAAAGAGAGCAACTGGACTTGCTTGAAGATTCTTGAAGACGTTTCACCTCTCATCCGAAAGGCTTCTTCAGTTCTGTCTGACTAGTAGGGAGTATCAGGTATTTATCCTCTCATGGATAAAAAGCTCATCTAAGGTGTCGTTGAGTCATCCTGTTGGTGTGGGTCACTGGGGGCTGAATGTGAATGGCCTCGAGAGTCATTAGGGTGATCAATGGATTGCCCATTAAGGTGATCAATGGAATGCTGATTCTCTCTGTCCTCCTGAGCCACTGAAAACAGCTGGGTTTCAGCTGGGTATCCATTGATCACCCTAACAACTCTCGAGGCCATTCACATTCAGCCCCCAGTGACCCACACCAACAGGATGACTCAACGACACCTTAGATGAGCTTTTCATCCATGAGAGGATAAATACCTGAGGCTACATCCACACGACAATGGCAATGTGATGTTATTTAAAAAATATCGCGTCCAAATGGGCAACGATTAATAAAATATCAGGTCCATATGGCAACGCAACACTTGCTGAAAATGATGCAATACACATGCCACACCTCTAGGGGCGCTGTAAGACGGTCCCTTCGGAGACACCAGAACAATAGAAGAAGTAAGGATGCATGCGCATAAATTATTATGTGCGAGACGTCATATTAGCCACAAAGTCAGGAAAATCTGTTCGTAAAATTACATTATAATGACCAAATACAATGAAAAGTATTTTTCCAGTCTCACCTGTGAAAGGTAATCCCATGTGATCTCGTTTGGACGGCAAACCTGTTGGTACAGTTAAACGCAGCTAATCTTTATTCTCCGCTTTGACCTATCCAATATGGCGGCAAGGATGACGTATGATTCTACGCGGAAGGCGGCGTCTTTAATGGTCCGGAATAAATTGAATGCTACACGTTGATGGATTAATTTGCTCTTCTACGCCCTTTTTGAGGAATGTATTGTAGGACTTAAACACACATCTGAAGAGGTGAGATCGCTCCTTTTTTTCCCTATTTTTGCTGGCGGGATTGACTCTGCCCTAAGGGCAGAGTCTCTCTCTCTCTCTCTCTCTCTCTCTCTCTCTCACTTTGCACCATTACACAATAAATATTCACAGTGAAAATATTTTGTAAGCGCGTTTCATGAACCAAGTTATAGGATTTGTTGACAACTCGCATCGAGTTCGTTACACTTCTACCCGGCGTGAAGCACTCACAGTCATGTGGTTGTGACGTCATAGTAAACAAATCCGTTCTACTCATCCAGACGACTTCACAACAGCAATGTTGCCAGATCTTTCCACTCTGGAACCTATTCTCAAAAAGATTGCGTTTTGGGCACCCAAAACGCCAGTGCTGTGTGGACGCCAGGCCTAAACGATAAGCAATTGTATCGGAGTCACCTGAATCCGTCACCTGAATCCGTTGCCATGTGGACAGGGCCTGATACTCCCTACTAGTCAGACAGAACTGAAGAAGCCTTTCGGATGAGAGGTGAAACGTCTTCAAGAATCTTCAAGCAAGTCCAGTTGCTCTCTTTTACCACTCACAGTTACTATGACCTGGATGACTGTTAATCTTCACAGACAGAATAGAATAGACTTTGTCATTGCACAATTGTACAACGAAATTGCTGCTCCCACATCCATGAATAAAATAAATAACTCATCTCATCATCTCTCACCGCTTTATCCTTCTACAGGGTCGCAGGCAAGCTGGAGCCTATCCCAGCTGACTACAGGCGAAAGGTGGGGTACACCCTGGACAAGTCGCCAGGTCATCACAGGGCTGACACATAGACACAGACAACCATTCACACTCACACCTATGCTCAATTTAGAGTCACCAGTTAACCTAACCTGCATGTCTTTGGACTGTGGGGGAAACCGGAGCACCCGGAGGAAACCCACGTGGACATGGGGAGAACATGCAAACTCTGCACAGAAAGGCCCTCGCCGTCCATGGGGCTCGAACCCAGGACCTTCTTGCTGTGAGGTGACAGTGCTAACCACTACACCACCGTGCCGCCCCAAAATAAATAAGTTAAAAATAAATTGTAAAAAATATAAGGATATAAAAGATATGGATATAAAAAATGTTTATGTACTTATTGGGACATCCAAACAGTAAGGCATTACAATAATCCAACCTAGAGGTAACAAAAGTATGAACTAGTTTTTCTGTGTCATGTAGTGACATTAAATTTCTTATATTAGCAATATTTCTGAGATGAAAGAAAGCTATCTGGGTAATGTTATTGATATGAGTTTCGAATGAAAGACTGGGGTCAATAATCACCCCGAGGCCTTTTACTGCTGCATGTGAAGAAACAGAAAGGCCATCCAGAGTTACTGTGGAATCAGAAAACTTACTTCTAGCTGCATGTGGTCCGAGTACAAGTACTTCAGTCTTGTCAGAGTTAAGCAGAAGGAAGTTAATAAGCATCCAGTGTCTAATGTCCTTTACACATTCCTCAATTCTATTAAGCTGGTGTCTCTCATCTGGCTTTGTGGAAACATACAACTGTGTGTCATCAGCATAACAATGGAAACTAATAGAATAGAATAGAATAGAATAGAATAGAATAGAATAGAATAGAATAGAATAGAATGCCTTTATTGTCACTATACACATGTACAATGAGATTAAAAGCAACTCCAATCACAGTGCAAACAGCATAAAATGTAAAATATGTAATAAAAAAGAGAAGGAAGGGAAAAAAGGGTGCTATGTACAGTGTTGTGTTCCACATTATGGAGTGGGGTATTGTATTTTATAAGTATTGCACAGAGAGAGTCCAGGTATTGCACATTCTAAGTATTGCACAGGGATAGTCCGGGTATTACACATTATAAGTATTTCACATTATAGTATTGCACAGAGAGAGTCAGAGTATTTCACATTATAAAGTATTGCACATTATAGTATTGCACATGGAGAGTCCGGGTATTGCACATTATAAGTATTGCACAGTGAGAGTTAGACTATAAATTCAGTGCATATTTGAGTTCAGGGTGGTTATGGCTTTTGGAAAGAAGCTGTTTTTGAATCTATCTGTTTTTGTCTTGATGCACCTGTAGTGCCTCCCTGAGGGCAACAGGTCAAACAGGTCAAAGCCAGGGTGGGAGCTGTCCTTGATAATGTTCCTATCTCTGCTGAGGCAGCGTGAGGTGTAAATGTCCATCAGGGAGGGGAGAGGGCAGCCTATGATCTTCTGTGCTGCCTTTACTACTCTCTGGAGCCTCTCCCTGTCTACAGCAGTGCAGCTGCCGTACCATACTGTGATACAGTACATCAGCAGGCTCTCAATGGATGAGCGGTAGAAGGTCAGCAGCAGGTTTGAGTCTAGGTTGTACTTCCTGAGGACTCTCAGGAAGTGTAACCACTGCTGAGCCTTCTTGATGACTGCCTTGATGTTCTCTGTCCAGGAAATGTCGGCGGAGATGAGAATGCCGAGAAACTGAAAGGTGTGGACCCTCTCCACACCAGTGGCGGCTGGTAGTCTTTCAAACAGGGGAGGCTGGTCGGTTACGATATTTCCAGATTTTAAAAGAAAAAAGAAAAAAACATCAATTTTGCCCATACTCTTGCCTCTGATCTGGCTGATTGTTGGCAGGGTCACAAACTCTGAAATAACAGGTTCTTTTGGCCCATTAGCCTACTGTCCAATATACATGATGCTGGTGTTGGGGGGGGTATATTTTAACATTTTATATTTTAAAATTGTGGCATGTTGTTTAAAAGTTGATCATTATTGAAAGCAGCTCTTTGTCAGGAACCTCAGCAGTAACAGCAGAGTGTTCCGGAATAGGCACAAGCACTGACCTTGGGGAGCCAAACATAGAGCTGGGTGCCACACATTTAATTCAATGACACTTTCCCTATATTTTACTTATTTTGACTGAGAAATGTTTTATTGACAATTTTGATAACCCTTCACTTTTAATCCAGGTCTGTAGTGTGAAATGTTCTCGGCTGTGTTTTTGTTTAAAAATGTTTTCCAAATTGTAGCTGTGTTTAATTCATATCCAGAAAAATATATATTCCAATATAATATCTCTCATCTCATTATCTCTAGCCGCTTTATCCTTCTACAGGGTCGCAGGCAAGCTGGAGCCTATCCCAGCTGACTATGGGCGAAAGGCGGGGTACACCCTGGACAAGTCGCCAGGTCATCACAGGGCTGACTCAGCATAAACATTTTAAATAGATTCTATATTTTTGGTCCATCCATGACATATTACTAAAGTAGCCTATTTACTGTTGTTGATGTGGGTCACTTGCTGTTAGCCAATTCACTTTCTCGTACCAGGAGAGCTGAAAGGAACGAGTATTATTCCCTACCTTTTTCACCAAGTCAATTTGAGGCGTTGGTCTACCCTGCTCTTTAATTTTAATTTTTTCCTCGAAAGGAAGACTGGCAAATGGCTTCGCCAAAATTAAATCAGCAATGCTCGGCATCCGTGCGCAGCTTTCTTGCTAGCTGACTAGCCCCCTCAAGTTCAAGTTCAGTCACTCAAATAAATGAAATTTCTGGAACTAAGATAGCAAACTTGACAACACTATATTTACACTTTATTTACAATGAAAATATATGCAAACTAAAAAAGCTGGTAGAAACCGTATGTAATGAATGAAATCGAAATGTAAGCTGATCTCTTACAATACACCACAGCACTTGCGAATCCGCATGGGACTGAACTGAGAGTCACCGCTGCCTGTCTATAGTTGAAACGAGCTGTCAATCAAAGAAAATATCCGGCTGCTTTCACCAATCACCAGTCTCCTCGCGGAAACTGCCATGTCCCTCCTACTGTGAGGCTGGGAGTCCATGGGCGGGCGTTTTCGCAGTATTTGTCCAATAATCGTCTTGCATTTTGAGATTGAAAGCGCATAGCTCCCAAATGCCATTGAAGTCCACTGAGGCTGGGCTGCATCGCGCTGTCACGAGGGGGGAAAACACGCACGCATTAGGCGAACTGGGGAAAGTCATAACGGAATGATTTCGCACTGTAGTGGGTTGAGCACATATATTTCTATGATTCTGGATCTGAAATAGCAATGTTATAAGGTCGGCTATAACATAAGCCTAGCGCAATTCATCCTACACGATGTTCGTCATTTTTAGAGGAGGCTGAGCCTCCCTCGTTGTCTTAGAGCAATCGCCCGTGCTCCACACACTCACCGTTGATATAAAGGGGGGCTAGGTCAGTGCTGTGCTTCCTGAAGTCAACGATGATCTCTTTGGTTTTCTTGGTGTTCAGAGCAAGGTTATTCTCCGAACACCAGGCTGCCAACTTCAGGACCTCCTCTCTGTAGGCTGCCTCGTCTCCCTTCGAGATGAGTCCGACCACAAGGCAAGGCAAGGCAAGGTAAGTTTATTTATATAGCACATTTCATACACAGTGGCAGTTCAATGTGCTTTACAGAAGTAAAAGCAAAACAGTAAACAATAGAGAATAAAATTACATAAAATAAATGGGAAAAATATAATAAGAATTAAACAATAGTAGAAATAAAATAATAAAATGAAGTAGAAGTTCAAATAGGGGGAGAGAAAAAACCCAGCAGAATAAAATAGAATAAAGTTAAGTAAAATTTGAAACATGCAGAAACTGTAAAAGTACAGATTATAAAACATGTAAAGAAGACAATATTAATTATTTAACAGAAAGCATCTGAAAACAGCTTGGTCTTTAACCTAGATTTGAAGCTGCCAACAGCAGGAGCATTTTTAATGTCCTCTGGCAGTTGGTTCCATAGCTGTACTGCATAGTAGCTAAAAGCTGCTTCACCATACTTTGTTTTAACAGCAGGTTTTAATAGTAAATGTTTCTGTTTTGATCTGGTAGATCTGATTGGGTTAGGCCGCTGCAACATATCAGAGAGGGAATTGGGCCCTGTACCATTTAGAGATTTGTACACCAGCAGCAATGCTTTAAAGTCAATTCTGTAGCTTACTGGAAGCCAGTGAAGGGACCTTAGAATTGGAGTAATGTGCTCTGTTCTTTTTGTTCATCTGAGAACCCTCGCCGCTGCATTTTGCACCAGCTGAAGTCCTTTGATGGTCTTTTTTGGCAGGCCTGTGAAAAGGCCATTGCAGTAATCAACCCTACTAGAGATGAAGGCATGTATAAGTTTTTCCAGATCATTTTTTGACATAAGTCCTCTTAGTTTGGAAATGTTTTTTAGGTGATAGAATGCCGTTTTAGTGATTGCTTTCATGTGACTGTCAAAGTTTAGCTCGCTGTCAATGAAAACACCAAGATTTTTAACCATTTCTTTAGTTTTAATCCCTTTTGTGTCAAGAATACTGGTAATCCTGAGTCTTTCATCTTTTTTTCCAAATAGAATTACTTCTGTTTTATCTGAGTTCAGCTGAAGAAAATTTTGTGACATCCAGTTGTTGATTTGATCGATACACTGGTAGAGACATTCAAGGGGGGTATAATCATTAGGTGATAAAGCAAAATAAATTTGGGTGTCATCTGCATAGCAGTGATACAAAATTGAATTGTTATTGACAATTTGCCCAAGTGGGAGCATATAAAGGTTGAAAAGTAATGGTCCAAGAATCGACCCCTGAGGGACACCACAGGTCAAGGACATTGACGTTGAGGAACAATTTCCCATGGTAACAAAGAAGCTTCTATCTTTTAAGTATGAATTTAACCAATTGATAACTTTACCAGTCAATCCAACCCAGTGTTCAAGTCGATATAGCAGTATGTTGTGATCAACAGTATCAAAAGCTGCACTGAGGTTCAGTAATACCAGGACCGATGTTTTGCCTGCATCAGTATTAAGACGTATGTCATGTATAACTTTAATCAGCGCTGTTTTAGTGCTATGATTGGCACAAAATCCTGACTGAAAATTATCAAAACGGCTGTTTGATATCAAGAAGGCAGTTAATTTATTGAAGACAATTTTTTCAAGGATTTTCCCGATGAATGGTAAATTTGATATTGGCCTGTAGTTATTTAATACTGAAGGATCCAGATTATTTTTTTTAAGTAGTGGCTTTACAACGGCTTTTTTCAGGGACACAGGAACAACGCCAGTCTCTAGGGATGTATTTATGATCTGAAGCACATTTGTAATTATAAGATGAAAAACAGACTTAAAAAAGTTGGTGGGCAGAATGTCCAATTCAGATGTTGAGGAACTGAAATTTTGTACAGTTTTTTCAAGAGTCTCATAATCAATTAAACAAAATTCTGACATTGTGTTGAAGTTATCTATTTGTGTCATTGGTGATTGCAGTTTTTCAATTTTTTGCAGCTGAGATATATTATGAGCAATATTCTGCTGTTTTTTTATCAATTTTACCTTTGAAGAAGGATGCAAACTCATTGCATTTATTAACTGAGAGAAGTTCAGGTGCTAATTGTGGTGGGGGATTAGTTAGCTTCTCTACTGTTGAAAATAGCACACGGGCATTGTTCATATTCCTGTTTATGATATTGGAGAAGAAAGACTGTCTTGCTTTACGAATTTCATAATTATAATTACAAAGCATCTCTTTATGGATTTGATAATGGATGTGAAGTTTAGATTTGCGCCATTTTCTTTCAGTCTTTCTACATTCTCTCTTTAGCAGTTTAACAGCTGGGTACTGCTTCCATGGTACTTTCTGCTTATCATTGACTCTTGATTTTGAATGGAGCAATATCATCCATAATTTGGGTCATATTTAAATTAAAAATTTCCAGTAAATCATCTACAGAGTCTGACATTTTGGTTGAGTTCTGAGAGAGAGCTTGCTCAAAGAGAGCACATGTGTTGTCTTTTATGACTCTCCTACCCATAGTCGTTGAGCTGTTCTGAATGTGAGGAGACATAGAAACATCAGAGAAAACACAAAAATGATCAGATAAGGCCAGGTCAACAACAGTAGTAGAAACAGTAAGACTCTTTGTGATGACGAGGTCAAGGGTATGACCACGAGAGTGGGTCGGCCCCTGTACATGTTGTACTAGGTTGAAGTTGTCAATAAGTGCAAGTAGTTCTTTGGCATAAGTGTTTTCAGTGTTATCTACATGCAAGTTAAAATCTCCAGATATAATAAGACAATCAAACTCTAAGCAAATGACTGACAACAGTTCACCAAACTCTTCAAGAAAGACTTTGGCTGAATGTCTCAGAGGCCTATAAATAGTTAATAATAATATGTTAGGAGAGCATGTAACAAGTGCACATAAGTATTCAAAGGATGTAAAATCACCAAGTGAGGACTGTTTACATTGAAAAAAGACTTTGAATATATTTGTGATCCCTCCACCTTTCCCTTGTCGGGTAACATTCAAAAAATTAAAATTTGGGGGAGCTGCTTCAATAAGGGTGGTAGCACTATTTGCTTGATCCAGCCAAGTTTCAGTTAGAAGCAAAAAATCAAGATTGTGTTTGCAGATAAGATCATTAATTAAAAATGACTTGTTTAAAAGTGATCTAACGTTCAGAAGAGCTAGCTTTACAGAAAGTCTAGAAGTAATATCTGCTTGTGCACTCTGATATTGTTTTAAAACAGGAAGGAGATTAGATTGGTTTACCCCCTGGGTTAAATGTGCTCTATGTTTTCTATTTCTTATCAACACAGGAATAGAGAATGGCATAGGCATATTGGGTCCCAGCTGGTTTTCAAAACTACACCCATTTGCAGGGACCCAGAGTACATCAAACAAGACTTTCTAAATGTTCCATTTGGTTTGAGGGTGAAAGGATTGGAGATGACATGTATGTTTTAGATGGTGAGCCTCCTGAAAGTCCTGGGTGAACACAGTTTTGATGAACTGGGTACACTGCTTGCCGTGACAGATTTGGGCTGGGAAAAGAGAGTGTAGCCATTGGGAGCAATCTCTGCATACTATTTGGGAAATCCATGCGTGTGGAAGATGAAGATGACGTAGTGAAGTCAGAAGAGCGAGAAATTGGTGAGTTCTTTGTATGGCAGTTTGTCTCTGATTTTTGGCAGTCCGTCTTTGAATCTTGGCAGTCTGGCAGATCAGATGTCTGTGTGTCCTTGATGACGACTTGCAAAGATGATTGTTTTGTCTTTGCGGAGGTATTGTTTTTTGTAACTATGTCCGTCTGCGACATCTTATCAACTGTTTTCCTCAATGCTGGCTGAGAAAAGATTGCAAGTCTGTAATGGTCTACTAAGACTTTGGCTCCAATCCAGCTGAGTTCAGTGCTATTTGGCTTGAAGAATTCTCTGCGATTCCAGAAAAGGTTAAAATTGTCTATGAAGTTCATACCAAATGAAAAACAAGTTTTTCCAAGCCAGGTGTTAAGACTGAAGAGTCGAGAAAATGCAAAACTTCCTCTCACTGGAAGTGGGCCACTAATAAAAGATTGTATTCCAGTCTTACAGAGATCAGAAAAAAGTTTTCTGAAATCATCTTGGACAAACAGCTGTTCTCTGAAAACATAATTTGCTCCCACATGCACAACAATACGTTTGATAGTTTTATGCTCGGACGTGAGTTTCAAAATGCTGTCTTTGGTGTCAGAGATGGATGCATTTGGAAGGCAGCAAATAATCATCCCATGACCTTTTAAATGTTTTACAGTGGAATCACCAAGAACAAGGGTTGTGGGATCAGGTGGTGTAATGAGCTGCTTTTTGTCTCTTCCCACAGCTCTTCGATCTTGGTGCAATCTCTTTTTACGATGTGTTTGTCATCAGCAAACTTGACGATGAGGTTGTTGTTGTGGGTTGAACTGCAGTCGTGGGTGTAGAGGCAGTACAGGAGGGGGCTCAGCACACAGCCCTGTGGAGAGCCGGTGCTCAACGTGTGGGTGGAGGAGAAGTGGGGGCCAAGTCTCACAGTCTGGGGCCGGTTGATGAGAAAGTCCTTTATCTAGGCACATGTGAGATGGGGGAGGCCGAGAGTGTCCAGTTTTCTGATAAGGATTCCGGGATTATTGTGTTAAAAGCTGAACTGTAATCCACAAAGAGCATCCGGACGTAGCTCTGGCACTGCTCCAGGTGGTACAGCACAGAGTGGAGAGCTACGGCAATGACATCCTCTGTGGATCTGTTCACACGATATGCGAACTGGTGGGGGTCGAAGTCTGGGGGGAGGTAGTCCTTGATGTGCTGAAGAACTAGTCTCTCGAAGCACTTCATGATCACTGGGGTGAGGGCCAGAGGACGGTAATCATTCAGGCTGGTGACAGGAGACTTCTTCGGCACTGGGATTATTGTTGCTGATTTTAGGTAGGGCAGGATGACTGCCTGAGCCAGGGAGAGGTTAAAGATCCTGGTGAAGGTGAGGGCAAGCTGATGGATGCATGCTCCGAGCACCTTGCCAGGTACTCCATCTGGGCCGGTAGCTTTCTTGGGGTTCACTGCCAAGAGTATCTGTCTGACATCATGCTCCTGTACAGTGAATGGAGTGGTGCAGGAATCAGGTGGGGGCAGGGCTGGAGCAGATGAGTGCTGCTGGGATGTTTCAAAGCGAGTAAAGAAGCAATTTAGCTCCATTTGGGGCCTCGTCCATTTTTGCACCCTTTTGACCTTTTTTTAATAATTTTTGTACTGAGAGAAGTGGGTTGTAAGTTTGCGACTTTTGGTGAGCACTTTTGTTCGGCTGTGAGTGATTTCTGCTGTACTGTGAATAGGAAGCTGCTGGGTGGATACAGAGTCCACCACTTTTTTATTTTAGTTATTTGTTTTTGGTGGTAGCCCTTAGTTGGCCTGCTTCAGGGGCGTGGCATCATTCACCCCTTGAGTTTGCGGTTAAACTACGCCTTTTAGGGGAACCACTGAAGACTAGTGGTAAGGTTTAGTTCAGGTTAGGTTTTTTTTTACAGGCAAGTTTTTAGGTTGCAGTACAGTGCAAATTATTCCGGTCATGTGCTCTGTCGCTTTGGTGTTTTGCGTGGGTTTTTTCCCATGCTATTGGTGGTTAGGGGTTCTGGTTAGACTTCGGTGCTGCTTTAGTGGGTGTTTTGCCCTTTTGGTCTGTCTAGCCTTGTGTCCTCCTGTTGGTTGAGTGGTGGACCACCCTTTTGTGTGTGGGGAGAGAGCTTTTGTGGGGAATTTTAGTGACTACTTTGTTTGCAGGTTTTTTTTGTGTGTCGCACATTGCAGCAGGTGCGATTTTGTGGGGGGTTTTTTGTTTTGTTTTTTTGTGTGTGTGTACCTTTTGGAATTGACACCATGACGTCTGCGGCACAAGGTTTTGCCGATAATCCGACGTTAGAGGCTTTTCATAGTCTCACGAAAGATCAATTGATTGAAGTGGCTGGGTTATTTGACATTCAACTCAGCGCTTCTGAGAAGCGGTTGAAGACCTCAATTAAGAGTGTAGTCCATCCCTTTTTGATTGAGAAAGGAATCTTGCCTAACGTTGATCTAACAGAGACAATTCGGTTGAAAGAGCTTTCCATTAGAGAGAAGGAATTAGATAATCGGCGGGAGGAGTTAAAATTAAGACAAACTGAAAATCAGTTGCAGCTAAAAGCACTAGAAAACGAGGCTGCTCAGGGAGGTGTTGATTTGGCATCAGTGTCGTTTGATGTCACGAGACACATCAAATTGGTACCTCCCTTTGCAGAAAAGGACGTGGATAATTTTTTTCCGCACTTTGAGAAGGTTGCTCACACCTTGAATTGGCCGAAGGAAGTGTGGCCTCTGTTAGTTCAATCTGTATTGACAGGACATGCCCAGCAAATATTTGTTTCGTTGTCTCACCGGGAAAGTGTAGATTACGATGTGGTTAAAGCCGCAATTCTGCGGGGTTACCAGTTAGTACCTGAAGCTTACAGGCAGCGCTTCTGGTGCTCAAAAAAGGTAGACAGTCAGACCTATACGGAATTCGCTCGTGAGAAAGAGATACTGTTCGATCGTTGGTGCACAGCTAGTGAGGTGCACAGTAAAGCGCAACTGCGCGAACTGGTGCTGATTGAGGAGTTTAAGAATTGCCTCCCTCCTTCTGTTGCCACCTTTCTCCATGAACGTCAGGTAAATACATTACATCAAGCCGCGGTTCTGGCTGACGAGTATGCACTGACACATCGCGTGACTTTTAAGAACAAACATCGTCCTGACTCGCCTAAAACTTTGCCTGGTGGTGAACAAACCTGTCATTATTGTAAGAGGCCCGGTCATTTGGTGGCTGACTGTGCAGTGTTAAAGAAGAAGCACGGAAAGTTGGACACCAAGAGTGTGGGGTTAATTAAAGCTTGTCCGTCCTCTGTTTTGCAAGCTGTGTCTGGGTTGAAAACTGGCTATGAACCCTTTCTAAGTGATAGCTATGTGTGTCTGGCTGGCGATCAAAATCGTGTGCCAGTGCGTATCTTGCATGATACTGGAGCTGCACTGTCGTTTAGGGGGAATCTTGCCTTTGTCTGAAAATATGAAGACGGGGACTAGTGTCCTTGTGCGTGGCTTTGAAATGGGGTCAGTGACCGTTCCACTTCACCAAATTGAGTTGCAATCTGATTTGGTCACTGGTACTGTTGCTGTGGGGGTTCGTGGCTCACTGCCTATTCCGGGAGTAACTTTCATTCTTGGGAATGATATCGCATTTGGTAATGTGTGGGCCAAACCGAATTCAAATGTGCTGCCCAAGGTTGCTGTCCCTGATCCATCTGTTGTCCACGAGTGTGTGCAGGAGCATCCTGAAGTGTTCCCCGCCTGTGCCATCACTCATGCTATGACGAAGCGCGCAGCTTCTGAGGAGCGTAAGCGCTCACTGTCCTCCTCCGCTGTTGATGCGCCTGATTTGTCTGATTCGTTCTTTGCTAATCTTGATGATTTAGATAGTATTGTTCCTTCATCTACTACTTCTGTGCCGTTGGCGAAAGTTGAAAGCACACTGAACTTGTCTCGTGAAAATTTGATTTCTGCTCAGAAATCTGACTCAACGCTTGCTCCATTGTTGCAGCTTGTGTCAGATGTTGATATAGAAAAAGAACCGCAGTGTTTATTTTTCAGAGACGGAGTGTTGATGAGGAAGTGGAGACCTCCTCATGCTCCAAACCTGGGGAAGGAGTGCTTCCAAATTGTGTTGCCTGAGATGTATAGAGGTAAGGTTTTAAGTATAGCTCATGATTGTTTGGCTGGACACTTGGGGATAGCAAAGACATTGAATCGTATTACCCAACATTTTTTCTGGCCTAGTGTTAGGAGAGATGTTGTTCGTTTTTGCAAGACGTGCCACGTTTGCCAGTTAGCTGGCAAACCAAATCAAACCATTCCACCTGCACCGTTGTATCCTATCCCTGTGTTAGGCCAGCCATTCGATACAGTCATCGCTGATATTGTTGGTCCACTTGACCGTGCAAAAGGTGGGTACCAGTATCTGTTGACAATGATGTGTGCAGCGACTTGCTTCCCAGAGGCGATCCCTCTGCGTACTATCACCACCAAGGCTGTACTTAAGGAGCTGTTAAAATTTTTCTCGCTGTTCGGTCTACCCAAGGTTGTGCAGACCGACCGTGGGTCTAATTTTACCTCTCGTCTCTTTGCCCATGTGTTACAACAGTTGCGCATCCAGCACAATATTTCCAGTGCTTTTCACCCTGAGAGTCAGGGGGCACTGGAACGTTTCCACCAGACTTTGAAGAGTATGTTACGGAAGTACTGTTTAGAGACTGGTGGGGATTGGGCTGATGCTATTCCCTGGTTGTTTGCATGTAGGGAAGTTGTCCAGGAGTCTTTGGGATTTAGTCTGGCTGATCTCGTTTTTGCGCACTCACCACGAGGTCTGTTGGCTGTCCTGAAACACCAGTGTCTTAGTGATGACTCCACTAAGAACATACTTTCTTATGTATCTGACTTTCACGATCGTTTACATCTGGCATGTGAGTTTGCTCGTGAACATCTAAAACAAACTCAATGTAAAATGAAGCAGTGGTATGACCGTAAGGCTGTCAATCATCACTTTGTAGTGGGTGACAAAGTGCTGATGTTGCTACCTGTTCCTGGGTCTGCTTTGCAGGCTCGATTTAGCGGCCCATATGAAGTTTTGGAAAGAGTGTCTGATCGGGACTATGTGATTGTGACTCCAGATCATAGGCATCAGAAGCGCTTATGTCACGTGAATATGTTGATGCCGTTTCATGAGCGTGACTCCTCTGCTCTTCCTCTTGTGCCACCTGACCCGCAACCGACTGCTGAACCAGCGCTGTCCAGTGGTGCGGTGCTGATCTCTGCGGTGGAAGAGGGGGACGATGACGTTGGGAGTAGCCCGTGTCATGCAGTGGTAGAGGGGCGCTTGAACAATTCTGCTATGATTTCTGTGCTTGACTCTCACCTTCCTCATCTATCTCCGTCACAGAGGGCTGACATAGTGGAAATAGTTAACCAGTTCCCTGAGCTCTTTGGCAATGTACCAAAACAAGCGCGAGTTCTTGAGTATGATATTGATATTGGCGCTGCAGTTCCCATCAAGCAGCATCCATACCGCGTTAATCCTGCAAAGAGGGCGATTTTGAGGAAGGAGGTGGAGTACATGTTGGCGAATGGCATTGCTGAGCCTAGTTCGAGTCCCTGGAGTTCTCCTTGTCTTCTTGTAGCTAAACCTGATCACACGTTCCGTTTTTGTACTGATTACCGCCGTGTCAATGCAGTCATGGTACCTGACTGTTATCCTCTTCCGAGGCTTGATGACTGCATTGACAGGGTGGGGTCAGCTGTGTTTGTGAGCAAATTTGATCTGCTCAAAGGTTATTGGCAAATTCCGTTGACAGCCAGAGCCAAGGAAATTTCTGCCTTTGTAACACCGGACGATTTTCTGTCTTATCGCGTAATGGCGTTCGGCATGCGTAACGCTCCCGCGAGTTTTCAGAGACTGATCAATACAGTGTTGTCGGGTATGTCTAATTGTGAGGCCTATCTTGACGATGTTGTATTGCACAGTCCTGATTGGTCCAGTCACCTTGTCCAAATTCGAGAACTGTTTCAGCGTCTCTCGTCTGCAAATTTGACCATCAATTTGGCAAAATGCGAATTTGGAAAGGCTACTGTTACGTATCTTGGCCGCTTGGTGGGAGGGGGTAAGGTGCATCCATTGGATGCAAAAATCTCTGCCATCTGCAATTTTCCTGCCCCTGCTGATCGCCGCGAGCTCCGCAGATTTCTTGACATGGCGAGCTACTATTGTGCGTTTTGCAAGAACTTCTCTGCAGTAGTAGCCCCGTTAACTGATTTGTTAAGTCCGAAGGTCCCGTATGCCTGGTCGGAACAATGCAGTAGGGCTTTTGAAAATCTGAAGTCACTTTTGGTTGCGGCTCCAGTTTTGAGTGCGCCTGATTTTTCAAAGCCCTTCTCCCTTGCTGTCGATGCATGTGACTATGGTGCTGGAGCTGTCCTCCTCCAGCTCGGTGCTGATGACGTTGAACATCCTGTCTCTTATTTCTCTAAGAAATTTAGCCTTCCGCAGCAGTCGTATTCGACCATAGAGAAGGAAGCACTAGCCCTGGTCCTTGCTGTACAACACTTTGAGGTTTACTTGGGTGCCTCAAAGAACATCGTTGTTTATACCGACCATGACCCGTTGAAGTTCATCTGGCACATGCGTAATTCAAATCAACGGCTCATGCGGTGGTGTTTGATCTTGCAACCTTTCAACTTGCAGGTTAAACACATTCGGGGTACGGACAACGTTATAGCGGATGCTTTGTCCAGAGTGCCTTAGTGGTGTCTTCTACAGTATACCCGTATGATTTTTTTAGTTTGTTTGTTTTGGTGTTTGGTAATGTGTCTTGTGTGTGTGTATATATACGTGTGTATATATATATATATATATATATATATATATATATATATATATATATGAACCATTACGTGTTTTGTTTGCCTTATTGTGCCTATGTTTGTGCCACACACCTCTTCTCTCTGTGGACGTGGTGTGCGTGCACGTTTTTTGCACTTAATTGTTTGTGTGTCTTGCACCCGACCTGTTTGTGAACGTGGTGTATGACTTTTTTTTGTGTTAGTAATTTGGGGACTATGTCACCAACTTGGTGGGGAGGTGTTACGTCCTCCTACCACTAGGGGCCCACAGTACCTTTTTGTATGGTTGCTGCACCTAATTGTTTTACAGGTGGCTGGTGTAGAGCCAATGATGTTTCCCCTATAAATGCTAGGGTGGGAGCCTGAACACGCTCTTTCTCTCCTCGGGGGCTGGCTCCACGCCTATCTGATGCCTGCTTGTTTCTCCTTTGTGGTTGGTTTCCCCTTTTGTATGTACTTTAATTCTTTGTTGGTTCTTCCTTGGTTTGTTCTGTTATTATTTTACAATAAAATACCCCTAGACTTAAATGAGCCCTGTGACTTTTGTCATAGATGTTACACTGCCACATCTGTTTGTAACAGCGACCTGCTAGCTGCAAGCTAGCATCGGGAATTCCCAGGTGAAGCCAGGTTTCGGTGATAATCAAAATACAGCAGTCACAAACATAGTGATTTCCAGTGAGTTGTAATTCCAAGTCATCTGTTTTATACACCAGGGATCTGGCATTGGAGAGATACAGGCTCAGTAGAGGTGGCTTGTGTGGTTGTTTTCTTAGCCTTAGCATAATACTGGACCTGCGGCCCTGCTTCTGCTTCCTCTCCCTCCTCCATCTGCGCCACCTCCTAGACCCAATAACAATCCATGGAGAGCCTGGTGGTGTCTATGTCATCTGGGATGTTATGCGTGTAGTGAAAATAGCTTGAAACAGATATCTGGTATTGGTCTCCAATGTCCAAAAGTGTCTGGCGGGTGTACTGGATGTTCGCAGAACCGATGGTGCACAAACAAGCAAGAAAAAAAAATTCAATAACAACAAAAAAGAGCTCTGAAAAGGAGAGCCGTTAGCTGCTGCAACCATGCGCGCCGCCATCTTATTTGTAAGCATAATACCATGCTTACAAATAATATCACCCAGAGGTAACATATATAAAGAAAAAAGCAGTGGGCTTAAGACAGAACCTTGTGGAACACCAAACTTTACCTCAGTATGTCTAGAAAAATCACCATTTACATCAACTGACTGATACATTTCATGGATGTTATTCCTATGTAAATATGAGCATAACTGCTGTGCCACAGCTTTTTCAAGGATCTTGGAGATAAAGGGGAGGTTTGATATTGGCCGATAATTGGACAGCTGACAGGGATCAAGGTCATGTTGTTTGGAGTTTTTTTGTTTTGGTTTGGTTTTGGTTTTTATCAGGGATTTGATAACTGCTAGTTTAAAGGACTTGGGGACATAGCCAATTCTAAGAGAAGAATTTATTATTTTTAGAAGTGGTTCAATTACTTCTGGTATTATCTGTTTGAAGAGTCATGTAGGTAAGGGATCTAGTACACAAGTTGAGGATTTTGATGTGGAGATTAATTAAATTAGTTTGATTTCTCTAAGGGGAGTAAAACATTCTAATTCTGATCTGATACAGTTATATTGGTTACAGGGTTACTTAAACTGTCTGGCTTTAAATTAGTGGTTTGAATTTTTTGTCAGATATTTTCAATTTTGTCATTGAAAAAATCATGAAGTTGTTGCTACTACATACTGCAGGTGTGCATGTGTCTATAGTGATCTTTTTCCTGGTTAATTTTGCGACAGTATTAAATAGGAATCTAGGATTACTTTTGTTATCTTCTATTAGGGAGGAGAGATATGTTGATCTCGCAGCACTAAGAGCTTTTCTATACTTCAGGAAGCTCTCCTTCCAAGCTAATTTGAATGCTACCAATTTTGTTTGATGCCATTTACGTTCCAATTTTCGAGTGGTCTGTTTTAAAGTGTGTCATCGTTCTACCAGGATGCTCATTTTTTCTCTCTGATCATTTTCCTTTTTAGAGGAGCTACATTATCTAAAGTATAGCGGAACATTGACTCTAAGCATTCAGTTGCCTGATCAAGTTCTGCAGGGGCTGACAGTGACCTAGTCAAAGTTGATAACTCTGGGAGATCATTTATAAAGCCCTGTGCAGTAGTTGACATGAATGTACATTTAATACAGTAGCATGATGAGGTGCATATATTATTGCTCAGACATATTTTGAATAAAATGAGATAATGATCTGAGATAACTTCAGACTGTGGAAGTGTGACTATATTTTCTATGTTTAACCCGAATGTTAGTATTAGATCGAGAGTGTGACCACCATTATGGGTCGGTCCGATGACACTCTGATTAACCCCTGCTGAATCTAGAATGTACACGAATGCTGTTTTCAAAGGGTCTTCTGGTTTCTCAGTGGGTGCATCACATTTCTAATGTCCTTTTTATGCATTCCTCAATTTTATTAAACTGGTGTCTCTGATCTGGCTTTACTGAAACATACAACTTTGTGTCATCAGCATAACAGTGGAAGCTAATACTGAGCTTATGAATAATATTACTGTGAGGTAGCATACATAAAGAAAAAAGCAGTTGACCTAGTCAACAGAGCCTTGTGGAACACCAAACTTTACCTTAGAATACATAGAAAAGTCACCATTTACATCAACAAACTGATAATGATCATTTAAACAAGACTTGACCCAAGAACGGGCTGTTCATTTAACTGTGAGCCATAATGGCATATTCTCTGGAGCAAGGAGATGTTTCTAGTTAGGTCAAGACCCCACTCCTCAAAAAATGTCATAAGGGGGCACCATTCCTATGTGGCTCTGACCCAGTCTCCACTCCACTGTTGCTTCCATATCAGGATTTCTTCTCCAGGTGTGCTTCCTGGACACTGAAAAAATCTGCTGCATCCATGACAGGTCAAGCTTTCTGTCACAGTATGGTCGAGGAAGCAGATGCAAGTGCAGACAAACAACCAAAAAACATGAAAATATTAATCATAAACAAACTGTGGATACAAAACATACAGATGCAATACAGACACAATACTGTAGCACAAATGGCAACAAACAACAATTACAACAACAAGCTTGAGAATGAGACACTGAAAACCTGAAGCTAAATTAGTGGTGCTAATCGAGGTGAAACAAGAAACAGGTGTGAGTGATTAGTGATGTGTTTGGGCTAACAGGTAGTGTAGTTCTGTGCCCATTTGTGCTACCATGACAATGTGATAAAATTGAGCATATTTTTACAGCATTATTAAGAAGCAGTCAATGTACTGTCCATAAAATTTATGTAGTTTTCTGCAGATCAAACTTGGCAGACCCATACAGTTATGACAGGAGAGTGCTGCTTGAGTGCTTATTAGGACATCTTGTGTTATGACAGGAGGATAAATGTAGTAACTGACAAAAGAACTGAACACAGCCTTCATTAACTGGGTGGTTCTTACCCAGATCCTCTCAACTAAGTTGCTTATAGTGGTGTTTGAAAGTTTGTCAACCCTTTAGAATTTTCAATATTTCTGCATAAATATAACCTAAAACATCATGAGATTTTCACAAAAGTCCTAAAAGTAGATAAAGAAAACCCAATTAAACAAATGAGACAAAAAATTATTTATGATCATTTATTTATTGAGGAAAATGTACATGTCGATCCTGAGACGCCAGTGATGCTGACTTCTTCTGCTCCTCGGACCTGCCTGATCCATCCTGATGCTTTATGTCTGGCTGGATTCGCATTACATTGCTCCTGTGGAGGACGGCCCCATACGGACAGTTGAAAGTCGCACTTGGAAGATGGCTCTGGACACTTAGTTTTGCTATGATGGCTGAGGACTACAATCACCATGATAATTTTAGGACTACAGTTGTGATGTACAGTTTTACACTCAAGTCTCCATCAATAAACAGTTGATAACTTCAAAAAAACAGACTTCATGCTTGTAAAGGTTCCCCCAGCTGGAACGGTCAACTTCCCGAGACCAATGCCCTCGTGCCACCTGCAGAATTCTGGAGCGAAAACACCGCGAAAAAACAGACCAGAAACCAGAGATCGGCTTCACAGATCGGCCGTTTATTCACAATTTTTTTTCACCAAAATGAAAACATTCTAAACAACCTTTTATAGCATCTGTTTATCTGTTTATCTCTTGTGTTTGTGTTATGTCTATATATATGCGCAGATGAGTCTGTGTATGCGTGTATGTGTGTGTGCATGAGAGGGGTGGGTGTGTGGGTGTGGATTGTGGGTGTGTGTTTGTGTGTGACCTTGGCTATGTACGTGCGTGTAGAGGGGTGGGTGTAGGATGTGTGTGTGTTATGTGTGCATATGTGAATGTGTGGATATCTTGTGCTAAGTCAGCAAATCACATCTTAATTCCAATGGAATTTCTTAATTCCATTAATGTGTGTGTGTGTGTGTGTGTGTGTGTGTGTGAATGAAACCTTCAATCATAAGCAAAATAATATTTCATATCAATTGTTTCAGCAATTCAGCAATTTCAACATTTACGCACGTCAAAGCGCGCGAGATGTTTTTACGACAATGTTTTAAACAAAGACATGTTTATGTCTAGTCTAGCAAAGAAGTGTGTTTCTTTTCCACTGGACGAAGGTCAGGTTACACAGGAATAGTTTAAAATCACTGTTCTAAAATAATAAAGGATCTTAAAAAGCTCTAAAATATAAAGTCTTAACACTTTGTGTAGCAATAAGGCTAATATAGATCTATAAAATTATAAAACTATAAAACTAACATGAATCACTTAATGCAGCTTTAAATCTAACATTAAATCTAACATTCAATCATTTCAATTTCAAATTCAACACTGAAGAGACTGATTAAATCTAACAATCCTAAATCACGTTCTGTAGCTATAAAACTAACTTAAATCATGGCTTTAAATCTAACTTAATGATTTACTTTAAATCTAACAATGCTAAAACTATATTGAATTTCCTGGTTACACAGTTTTATTTTGTAACTTTATAGGACACAGTCATAGAAGTAAGTTATTTAAAAATCATGCTATCTGTTGTCACCCAAATGAGCATAGGTTCCCTTTTGAGTCTGGCTCCTCTCAAGGTTTCTTCCTTGTGTCATCTGAGGGAGATTTTCCTTGCCACCATTGCAGGCTTGCTCATCGGGGATAAATAAATTTATTAGGGATAAAATTAGCTCATATTTAAAGTCTTTAATTTTCTGTAAAGCTGCTTTGCGACAATGTCTTTTGTTAAAAGCGCTATACAAATAAACGTGAAACTTGAAAATGATCTGAAATTACATATCTGTGAGTGGCAAAAGTATGTGAATCTTTGCTTTCAGTATCTGTTGTGATTAATCCCTTGTGCAGCAATAACTTTAAATAAAAACTAAATTATTCTGCTAACTGTTGATCAGTCCTGCGCATTGGCTTGGAGGAATTTTAGCCCATATATCCATGTAGAAAACAGTTTCACCTCTGGGATATTGGTGTGTTTCTTCACATGAACTGCTCACACAACATTTCTAATGGATTAAAGTCAGGACTTTAACTTGGCCACTGCAAAATATTAACTTCATTCTTCTTTAACCATCCTGTGGAAGAACAATTTGTATGCTTTGTAAGAGAAATTGTTCCTTCATCCACAGGCAGGCCCGCCGACAGGGGGGGACAAACGGGTATGTTGTCCCGGGCCCAGGAATGGGGGGGCCCAGAACTGGGCTCTCATGAAGTTGTGATTAAATTTTTTTTTTTTTCATTTCAAAATGTGTTGATTTGGGGGAGAAATGTGCTATATTTGCATTCAATAAATGATTTCTAGATCTTTTGCCTTTGTTGTCTTTGAAAAAGGCGTCAAGAACCCCCTACCACCCCTAATGCAAAAATGGTTTGGTCTGACTCTTTGATTAAGGGGAAAAAAACGACATTGTTCGATCATAGCGCTTCGACAATCAGCGTGTGTGCCATTTGCCAACATGCACAAGTCAGGAGCACAGAAAAGAAAAGAAAAGAGAAAAAGAGAGGAAGAAACCAAGAGACTCAGGGGCTCACTGCATAAATATTTTAAAAAAGATTGGGATGATGCAGCAGGTACTAGCAAAGGCAGTGGGGCAGCTGAGCCAGGTAAGACCAGTGTTGGGCATGTTACTTTCAAAAAGTAATTAGTTATAGTTACTAGTTACTTTTCCCAAAAAGTAACTGAGTTAGTAACGGAGTTACTTTGTCATAAAAGTAACTAATTACCAGGGAAAGTAATTATTCCGTTACATTTTGTTCCCCCTCAAAAAAAATCAAATTCAATTAGTGTAATCATAATAAAAGTGAATGTTAAATGTGTTTAATGACTGAAATGGACACTTAATAGAACCAATTAGTAACGTTATCTACACTATATTAATATTTTTGTGGGACAATGTGAGATAAGACATCTATCAAATGTAATATATTTTTGTAGTTATTAAAATTATGTTACTAATTACTGGCCACTGACGAGGACAAACGCTTTGTTCCTCGGCATAATGTGCATTGCACGTAAACACTCTTGCCTTTTATTTCAAGTAATGAAAAGTAATGGCTGTATTTCCAGTGTGAAAGCGCAGTGCTGGGCTGACCGCTCGCCATCGCTGGGTCTTCCGATTGAAAGAGCGCGCAGTAGTGCAGTAGGCGTGGCCTACCTACGTATGTTGTCCAAATCTACTCTCATTGGCTTACTGTGCCGTTGTCTCGTGTCTCCCCGCCCCACACGAAAGCAGAGTAAAGAAAGGCTGAATGAGCAGCGTGCCAGATGAGAACAGCTTTAATAAAGTAACGCATAATATTTTATTGTAAGTAACGGGAACGGCGTTATAACGATGTAAAACGTAATTAGTTAGATTACTTGTTACTAAAAAAGTAACGCCGTTAGTAACGCCGTTTATTTCTAACGCCGTTATTCCCATCACTGGGTAAGACACAGCCAACTTTTTCCAGCTCCGTAAAGTAACCCCAACCAAGGCACGCGCGGCACGCAATTCATGTTACAAATGAGGGGAGAGCAAGTCACACTGAACACCATATCAAACGCACAGGGCATTGAATCATTTCATAACCACAACGGCTTAATAACATTGTGTTTCATATATCTGATTGAAGCTAAGAATATTCACATTAGCCCGCAATCATATCCCGCCGTTTCTCGAGCGGTGTGTTGTTCTCTGCTTTTCACACTGGACAGTACGCACGCACGCACAACAAAAGTCCGGCGCATTGCATTTCGCACCTGAATAGTTGCAGACTAAGGAAATGTTAAAATGTTAAAACTGTAAAAATGTTGAAATGCTAAAATGAAATGGTTGTTGACCGGTTGAATGGTTTTTGAATACCTGTCATTTAAGGGTTGGAGTGAGTAGAGATTGGGATAAGAGAGGGTGTGTCGGTTGGCCCGGGGGGGGCCCATTCAGAGCATTTTGTCCCGGGCCCAGCCAAAGCTGTCAGCGGCCCTGTCCACAGGTTCAAGCACAAGTACAGCATCTGGAGGAAGTGTCAAAAAAGGAACTTCCACTACAGAGAAGGCAGAGATGAAAAAGGAACAACAAAGTAAGGTGAATGAAGATAAGGATCAATGTGTTACCAGAACAGCTGAACCAGCGCAAGAGCATAAACAGGAAATTCATACTGGTGCAAGCTGTAGATTAACTGATTGAGAAAATCAGTAGAACCCTTGTAGCAGGACCCCATTAGTACTATTTTATAATGGAAAAGGGGTACCTTGTATTTGGAGGTTCAGTGCAGCCTTTCTTAATAATTTTCTTTGCTTGTTCATAATGATAAAAGAAGAGGGTTAACAGCTAGGAGTCAGCAGTGTTGTAGTCAAGTCACTAAACCTTGAGTCCGAGTCCAGTCTCGAGTCCCCAGTGTTCAAGTCCGAGTCAAGTCCAAGTCATTCAAGAAAATTTTGAGTCAAGTCAGAGAACAAGACTCCAGCTATGGACCCTTTTCACGTGACGTCACGACAAACGCGGCTGCCATTTTGGACATGTACTACCAGTAGTTTACCACAGCCAGCATTGAGGAACGGCAGCAAAGAAAGTGTTTACTTTCAGCAAGACTTCCATCATGCCACTATATTGTTGTGCACCTGGATGTAGTAACCATCAACAAACAAGGCAAGGGTTATCATTTTATCGGATCCCGGTAGATGCTGACCGACGGAGAAGATGGATAGCGGCCATAAACAGGAAAGATTGGCAGCCCTCGGCATACCAGCGCTTGTGCAGTGACCACTTTGTTGGAGGTAAGACGAATAAAATTAGCCAGAAAAGGCATTACATTGCTGTTAACATTCTGTGGCGGCGAGTGTGTAACCAAATAGGCTAAAATAACCCATTGTAACCTCTTTGTTCTTCTGTAGTAGCTATTAGCTAATGACATTAGCTAGCGTTGTGTTCCTTTGCTGTTGGTAGACTGTAGGACAGATCAGAGGCAGTGTCCTACAAACAGCGCTTAATTTGAGGGGGAGCAAGCCGGAGCGCGCTCCGGAACCTCGGGCGTTGGCTCCGGCAGCTATTTACACTGGATCCGGTGATCCGACACCTCTTTTGACTATGTAACAAAAAAAAAAAAAAAATTAAATTAAAAAATGCAAGTTTATTTAGTGTTAATGTCTGATTTTGATATCTGTCTTGTTGGTGATTTCTCTCATGAAACGACATCCACAAAATATCTGCAGATGAACTTAATTTGCAGTGTTATTACAAAACATGCCCAGAAGCGCAGCGCCGCGCCCCCCTTTTTTTCCGCACCGGAGCCGCTCATCCTCTGCGCTCCGGGACCTCCCACTTTACAAATTAAGCACTGCCTACAAATAAGTGTTCAAAACAAGAGGAACATGTATTTGTCTCTTAAATCCAGGCCGTTCCCTGTAATCTCTAACAACGGTTGGAGAAAGTAATGGCAAATAGTGAGTGCACAAACCATAGAAGGTAAACTGTACACAGCGCCAGGGCAGTGTGATGGTATGTCTACTTTTAGATTGTGTTAACTTATCAATGAACACACCCGTCACTCGATGAGTTTCACGTCTTTACGACGGATACTTAAATGTGCGTTAGTTATTATTGTTGCAGTCTAAGCAGTCATTGTAGCAGCTAGATGAGCGAGAACCGAAAGGGTCTGTGCCATAAACCGTTATTTCTGTACGGCATTGCTAATGTGTCGTTACTGTTGTTATTTCTCCCTCTGCTCGCCCTGTAAATCCCCTACGTCGCTGGATAGCGAAGGTGTTTTCTGCATCTCGCTCCTTTTTCTTGTATGTTCTCCGTTTGTCGCCTTCCTCGCATTCAAACCAATTCGAGCCGAAGTCCGCTACATGTCCAAAATGGTGGTCACGTTTACGAAGGTCACGTGACTGAAAAGGGTCTATACCATTTGATGGTGGCTGTTGCTGCCTTTTTGTGAAACCATCTCTGCTACTGTGTTGGACTAACATTACTGCTTGACTGCCCCATTTTAGTTAATAGGCTCCAGATAAAAAGCTTGTTCATCGCTCAGCAAGCCCCTCTATCAATAGGGCAAATAACATGAGAGAGGGTTAACACTAGCACGCTCCTTGGTCAGCAAGCAAGCCCCGCTATCAACAAAGCAATGAACATAGCATGTCACTTCCTTCTCTGGGTGGAGTCTTGCAAAATGGCGATCGAAGTTTGAGGTTGTCCCCACCGCCTCCTCGATAGTTCTTCTACATATGGAACACATAGCAGTGCATTTTTTCCCACTGCACGGGAAGTCTGTATAAGTAAAGCGGACAGTCCTGGGGCATCTCTCCAGGCATTTTAGCACCATTAACATTAGTTTGGGCTGGGAATTGAACCTGGGTTGCTGGTGTAGTAACCCAGCAAACACCCACTAGGCTAAGCAGAGGAATGACTCAAGTGCAGAGGAGTGAGATCAAAGCCAATGTTCAAAAAGTTTATTAGCCCAGGCTCAGAAGTCCAGTAATATCCACAGCTCACGATAAAGCAAACAAATCCACAAAAGTAAAATTCCAACACACAGAAGATACAAGAGAAAACATCCAAAAGTTAAAAAGTCCAAAAATCCAAACCAAGGGAGAGAAGGCAAAAATCCAAACGCTCAGAAGATACAAAAGGCAAGGCTCCAAGTAAACAAAAACAGTCCAAATGTCCCAAGAGAGCAGAATCCCAAAAAACACAAGTAAACAGGCAAAGGTACTCAGAACAAAGGTGACTAGATTAGGGGATAGATTAGGGATAAAATTAGCTCATGTTTTAAGTCGTTCAAATTCTGTAAAGCTGCTTTGCGACAATGTTTATTGTTAAAAGCGCTGTACAAATAAACTTGATTTGATTTGATTTGACTAGTCATGAACAGCACAAAGACTCCATAACTAGAGACACACACTGGGGTAGTATAAATACTCAAAGTAATAGAACACATGACCAGGTTAAACTAGGCAATTAAGAAATAGGCGGGACAGTTAACAAAGAACAGGTGGGGCACAAGGCACATGAAAACAAAGAAGCACATGGCTGTCAAAACAAACACAAATGACACAGATACAATAGCGGCCTCTAGAGGCCGAGATAGTCACAATGCCTAACAGTTTGTTCCTGAAATGACGTATGAACAGGTGAATGTGCATTCTCTTGCACAAAATTAGTATAAAAATTAATGTAGATATTTATATCTTATGCATGTTATTTATATTTATATCTTATTATGGCATGTTACAAAAAAATAAAGAAAAAAAATCTGAGTCCTCGTCTCCAATTTATGAGTCCAAGTGCAGTTAATGCACGAGTCTGAGTCATCAGTGCTCAAGTGCAAGTCAAGTCATGAGTCCTTAAAATTAGGGCACGAGTCGGACTCTAGTCTGAGTCCTGGATTTGAGTACTACAAGCCTGGTAGTCAGTTCTTGGGTTGCTGTTCAGTTTGTTAATTTGTTCTGCCTTTTTTTAATCAGCTTAGTTTTGGGCATGGCTCTTACTAGAGCACAGCTTTTAATTTGTTAGATTTAAATTATAAAGTTGTTTAACCCCAAGGAGGAATGCTCTCCTTTTAATGTACTTCCTATTTTGATACTTTTTTATTATTATAAGACTAAGATATTTTTATATTATTTCAACAATAAACCAAAGCTTCTTTTGAGGTGATTTAATCAGAGCCAAAAATCCTGTATTTGTCGTGTAAACTCAATCACTAAAAAATCAAATCCTAAGGAGTCACAGAAAAGTACACTCCAGAGATTGGCTGAAAACCTAGTGGGAGTGTGGTAAGGAAATGTGCTGGCTAATTCATGGTCAAACTCCCAGGTTAAGGTATTTACAAAACAGGAAGGATGCAGAATGGATTCAGGCAAGGTTCAGGTTCATGGGAGCCATGTTGGCAAGACAGAGAGTTGGCTTTAGTATTGTGGGAGCAAGAACAGTACGGCAGAGATAAGTTGAATCAGGTGAAGAAGAGGGCCCACTGGGCTTGTCTTGGATTCAGTCTTTTTGGTAATCTAATCTAATCTAATCTAATCTAATCTAATCTAATCTATCTAATAGGAAGGTACTCTAAGTGAGGGGTTTCCTCACTTTTCTGCTTTAAGGCCCACCTATTCATACTCGTAACGAGTCGGGGCCGATTAAAAAAAGATCCCCAGTTATTTTGGCTCATCTATTCTATTAGAATCTAATAATCTATTGTAAAGTGTATTAACAGAATGCAACATCACTCCCTGTTACAGATGGGAGCCCAGGAATTAGATAAATATAATAAAAACAAACACTTTTTGATTGTAGGTATTGTATTTAAAATTGTATGGATGTGCTAGAAGCCAACATAAAACCATGCATGCAGATCATTCTCAGTCAAAAGGGATTAATGATCCAAAAGTGGAGTCTAGTCCATTAACACAAGAACTTATTGCCATGTGTATGTTCAGCAAACAAGCAAGTTATTAAAACCAAGATGTTCACTCAAAAGAATTGGATGTAGAAAACACTCAATAGAATTAGATCCTTACACGCTAACAAAGAAGGATTTTTCCTATGAGTTGGAAAAGTATCCATCCATTGAGTTCCCCGACATCTCAAACTACCTGGTGCTGCAGACATCATTCTACACAGACACACAGATGAAAACCTGGAAGAGCATGGAGGTGTACAACTTTTTATTTGTGGGTGGGTTAAAGATCTGGGGATCAAAACACTACAAGATAGATGGTGGTAGATGGCTCTAAGTGCAGGAAAAGTGTTTATTAGCAGGCGTGATATTTAAGTCAAGTTTATTTTATAGTGCTTTTAACAATAGACATTCTCGCAAAGCAGCTTTACAGAGAATTAAAGACTTTAAACATGAGCAAATTTGATCCCTAATTTATCCCCAATGAGCAAGCCTGTGGCGACAGTGGTGAGGAAAACTCCCTCAGACAACATGAGGAAGAAACCTTGAGAGGAACTGAGTGACAGTGATGATGATAATGCTTCACAAAGTCTCTGAAAATAGCTTCCGTATTTGTGCGTGTTTATTCACTCAAATCAGTACTAGGTGTTTCTGAAAACAACTGGGTCCCAAGCGTGTGCACAACACGCTCCATGAGTGAGCGCAGCCACTCAAGCTGCACCAGGCTCAAGTGCGCAAAGGCATGACAGTCAAGTGTGCACCTCCACTCTGACCACAACTTTTAGCTCACATGTATATCGCCATCAAAATGCCTCATTTTCATCAATAACCCATCACAAAGTATTGCAAGATGTAGTGTGACCATAGCTTAATGAGACAGATGTGACGTTGGATGCAACCCAGCAATTGTACTCTACTACAAGTAAAAATTAGCTCAACTTAAAAAAAAAATTCATGACCCACTAGATGGCACTTTGCGGCCCACTAATGGGCCATGGCCCAGTTTTTGAGAAACACAGCTCTAAGTTCTTATGGTCCATGAACATACTGAACAGATACTTCAGGCCCTCAAGCCAGTGCCTCCACTCTTCAAAAGCAAGATTGACAGCTAAATGTTCTTTGTGGCTGACATCATAGTTTTGTTCAGCTGGGGACAGTTTCCTTGAGAAGAAGTCCACAGGGTGCAATTTTGGTTCATCACCAAAACATTAAACCAATACAGCACCGACCCCTGTGTCTGATGCATCCACCTTCACCATGAACAGTTTTTCAGGGTCTGGGTGGTTGAGAACAAACACTGATGTGAATGCACTATTAAGATCTTTGAATGCTGCTTCAGCTATGGGGTTCCAGGCCAGTTGTTTGGCCCCCTTCTTGAGGAGGAATGTTCGAGGTGTAGCAATGCCACTGAAACCTCATATGAAGCACTCCTAAAAAGTGGTGAACACAAGGAAATATTGCAGGTCTTTGACAGTTTGTGGAGTGGACCAGCATGCGACAGCTGCTACCTTGGAGGGGTCCATGGTGACTCCCTCAGAACTAATGATGTACTCCAGGAAGGAAATGGTGGAGACATGGAATTTGTATTTTTCTCCCTTGACATAAAGCTGATTTTTGAGCAGATTTGAGAGACCTTTTTTGACGTGTGAGATATGATCTTCCAGTGAAGGGAGTAGATCAGGATGTCATCAATGTAGATGATCATGAGGTTCCCCAGCATGTCTCTGAGCATGTCATTTATTGTACACTGGAAGACAGAAGGGATGGCAGAGATCCCATATGGCATGACTGTATATTCATAGTGTCTACTGGTGGTGCTTAAAGTGTTTTTCCACTCAAAAGCCCCCTTAGCAGATGTGCTTGAGATTGTAGGCACTTCTGAGGTCCACCTTAGTAAAAACCTTAGCTGAATGTAACTGTTCTTGGGCTGATGGCACAAGAGACAGAGGATAAGGGCATTTCACAGAGATCTTGTTCAACCTGCTCTAATCAATGCACAGATGAAGACCCCCACTTTTCTTTTCCATGAAGAAGCCCACTGAGATGGGTGAGGTGGCAGGTCGAATGTATCCCTGGGCAATCGCTTCTTGTGCATACTCCTATTATTCAGAGAGAGACAGACAGTAAGTATGACTGCGAAGTGGAGTAGTGTCAGGGAGCAGACTGATGGTGCAGTCATAAAACTGTCATATGGTCAATCCAGTAGAAGACCACTGGCTTACCTTTTGCTGAACACCTTAATGAGTGTATGGTACTCCTTGGGAATTTAAACTTGTTCTGAGGTTTCTAGGCTTTCCACTGTGGTTGAAGCAAGGTAAAGGTGCAGGTGTAGAAGGCAGCATTCAAGACAGTATAGAGACCCCCAGAAGCTCTGCAGTTTTTAAATGCCCAGAGATGCATTTTGAGCTGTCAGAGACATGTTGTAAATGAAATCTCTTAAAGAAAATTATCATATCAAAATATGTTTTAAAAATAACAACTTTCAAAACCATTTTATTAGTCACTGAAAATAATAGAGTTGCAGGTACAACACCTGGAAAACAATATGGAATCACTACTTTTGGATGATGTTCATTTAGCTGTTTCACTTTGTAGCAAAAAAAAATAAATCACAGATATAACACAAAATTATTTTATTTAACAGCTGAACATTCTGGCTGTGTAAAATATACCTCAAAATATGAGATGAAATTGTTGTAATTAATGGCACTTTTTTTTAAGATCGAGTAGAGGAAAAAATGATGGAATCACACAATGATTAGGAAAAAATTATGGAATCATGACCCCCCCCCCCAAAAAAAAACAATTAGTACTTTGATGCACCTCCTCTGGCTTTTATGACAGCTTGAGGCATAGACTTCACTAATGCAAAACAATATTCTTTATCAATCGGGTTCCAACTTTCTCATATAGCAGTTGACAGATCAGCTTTGCAGGATGGAGCCTTGTCATGGACCTTTTTCGTCTCGTCTCATCTCATCTTCTTCCGCTTATCCGGGGCCGGGTTGTGGAGGCAGCAGTCTGAGCATGGAAGCCCAAACTTCCCTTTCCCCAGACACCTCAGCCAGCTCCTCGGGAAGAACAGCGAGGCGTTCCCAGGCCAGCCGAGAGACATAGTCCCTCCAGCGTGTCCTGGGTCTTCCCCAGGGCCTCCTCCCAGGGGGACATGCCTGGAACACCTCCCCAGGGAGGCGTCCAGGAGGCATCCAAAAGAGATGCCCGAGCTACCTCAGCTGATTCCTCTCGATGTGGAGGAGCAGTGGCTCTATTCTGAGCTCCTCCCAAGTGACTGTGCTTCTCACCCTATCTCTAAGGGAGCGCCCAGCCACCCTGTGATGGAAACTCATTTTGGCCGCTTGTATCCACAATCTTGTTCTTTCGGTCATTACCCAAAGCTCATGACCATAGGTGAGAGTCGGAACGTAGATCGACCGGTAAATCAAGAGCCTTGCCTTTTGGCTCAGCTCCTTCTTCACCACGATGGACCGGTAAAGCGACCGCATCACTGCGGAAGCCGCACCAATCTGCCTGTTGATCTCACACTCTATCCTTCCCTCACTCGTGAACAAGATCCCAAGATACTTAAACTCCTCCACTTGAGGCAGGACTTCTCCACCAACCTGGAGAGGGAAAGCCACCCTTTTCCGGTCGAGAACCACAGCCTCAGACTTGGAGGTGCTGATTCTCATCCCAGCCGCTTCACACTCGACTGCAAACCGCCCCAGTGCATGCTGAAGGTCCTGGTTTGAAGAAGCCAACAGGACAACAGCTGCAAAAAGCAGAGATGAAATCCTATGGTTCCCAAACAGGATTCCTTCTGGCCCCTGGCTGCGCCTAGAAATTCTGTCCATAAAAATTATGAACAGAACCGGTGACAAGCGCAGCCCTGCCAGAGTCCAGCATGCACTGAGAACAGGTCTGACTTACTGCTGGCAATGCGAACCAGACTCCTGCTCCGTTCGTACAGGGACCGGACAGCCCTTAGCAAAGAGCCCCAAACCCCATACTCCGGAAGCACCCCCCACAGAATACCATGAAGGACACGGTCGAATGCCTTCTCCAGATCCACAAAGCACATGTGGACTGGTTGGGCAAACTCCCATGAACCCTCAAGCACTCTATGAAGGGTATAGAGCTGGTCCAGTGTTCCACGACCAGGACAAAAACCGCATTGTTCCTCCTGGATCTGAGGTTTGACTACTGGCCGAATTCTCCTCTCCAGTACCCTGGAGTAAACCTTCCCTGGGAGGCTGAGAAGTGTGATTCCCCTATAATTGGAGCACACTCTCCGGTCCCCTTTCTTAAAAAGAGGGACCACCACCCCAGTCTGCCACTCCAGAGGCACTGTCCCCAACCACCACGCGATGTTGCAGAGGCGTGTCAGCCAAGACAGCCCCACAACATCCAGAGACTTGAGATACTTGGGGCGGATCTCATCCACCCTGGTGCCTTGCCACTGAGGAGCTTACTAACCACCTCAGTGATTTCAGCTTGGGTAATGGACGGGTCCACCCCTGAGTCATCAGCCTCTGCTTCCTCAATGGAAGGCGTGGGATTGAGGAGATCCTCGAAGTATTCCTTCCACTGCCCGACAATGTCCCCAGTCAAGGTCAACAGCTCCCCACCCGCATTGTAAACAGTGTTGGCAGAGTACTGTTTCCCCCTCCTGAGGCGCCAGACTGTTTGCCAAAATTTCTTCGAAGCCGACCAATAGTCCTCCTCCATGGCCTCACCGAACTCCTCCCAGTTCCTAGTTTTTGCCTCCGCAACTGCCCAAGCTGCGGCACACCTGGCCTGCCGATACCCGTCAGCTGCCTCAGGAGTCCCGGAGGCCAACATGGCCTGATAGGACTCCTTCTTCAGCTTGATGGCATCCCTTACTTCCGGTGTCCACCACCGGGTTCGGGGATTGCCGCCACGACAGGCACCGGAGACCTTGCGGCCACAGCTCCGAACAGCCGCATCGACAATGGAGGCAGAGAACATGGTCCACTCAGACTCAATGTCCCCCGCCTCCCTCAGAAGCTGGGAGAAGCTCTCCCGGAGGTGGGAGTTAAAGACCTCCCTGACAGAGTGCTCGGCCAGACATTCCCAGCAGACCCTCACCATATGTTTGGGCCTGCCAGGCCTGTCCGGCTTCCTCCTCCGCCAGCAGATCCAACTCACCACCAGGTGGTGATCAGTTGATAGCTCAGCCCCTCTCTTCACCCGAGTGTCCAAGACATAGGGCCGGTGATCCAATGAAATGACAACAAAGTTGATCATCAACCTCCGACCTAAGGTGTCCTGGTGCCATGTGCACTTATGGTCACCCCTATGCTCGAACATGGTGTTCGTTATGGACAAACCGTGACTGGCACAGAAGTCCAATAACAAAACACCACTTGGGTTAAGATCGGGGAGGCCATTCCTCCCAATCACTCCCCTCCAGGTGTCACTGTCATCGCCCACGTGAGTGTTGAAGTCCCCCAGTAGAACAATGGAGTCCCCAGTCTGAGCACCTCTCAGTAGCTCTTCCAGGGACTCCAAGAAGGCCAGATACTCTATACTGCTATTCGGCCTGTAGGCACAAACAACAGCAAGAGCCCTCTCCCCGATCCGAAGGCGCAGAGAGGCGACCCTCTCGTTCACTGGGGTAACTCCAACACATGGTGGCTGAGCTGGGGAGCTATAAGCAAGCCCACACCAGCCCGCCGCCACTCACCATGGGCTACTCCAGAGGAGTGGAGAGTCCAGCCCCTTTCGAGGAGCTGGGTTCCGGAGCCCAAGCTGTGCATGGAGGTGAGCCCGACTATCTCTAGCTGGTACCTCTCAACCTCCCGCACAAGCTCAGGCTCTTTCCCCCCCAGCGAAGTGGCATTCCATGTCCCAACAGCTAGCCACTGTGTCCGGGGATCAGGTCGTCGAGGCCCCTGCCTTCGACTGCCGCCCAATCCACATTGCACCGGCCCCCTACGGCTACCTCTGTGGGTGGTGAATCCACAGGAGGTCAGGCCCACGTCACCGCTTCAGGCTGAGCCCGGCCGGGCCCCATGAGCAAAGGCCCGGCCACCAGGCACTCACATATGAGCCCCAACCCTGGGCCTGGCTCCAGGGTGGGGCCCCGGCTGCACCATACTGGGCGACGTCACGGTCCTTGATTGAGTGTTATCCATAAGGGGTTTTGGTGAACTGCTCTTGGTCTGGCCTGTCACCTAGGACCTGTCTGCCTTGGGAGACCCTAACAGGGGCATAATGCCCCCGACAACATAGCTCCTAGGATCATTCAAGCACACAAATCCCTCCACCATAATAAGGTGGCAGTTCTAGGAGGGGATGGACCTTTTTTTTTTTCAATTTCCACCATAAATTTTCAGTTGGATTCAGATCTGGACTGTTTGCTGGCCATGTCACTGAGTTGATCTGCCTTTCCTGAAGAAAAGTTTTAATGTTCTTTGCTCTGTGGCAAGATGCATTATCATCCTGAATAATGACTTCATCATCACCAAAAGTACTTTTGATTGATGGAATGAGAAAAGTGTCCACATTTTCAATGTACACCTGTGCATTTACTGTCGAGGGAATGACTGCCATCTCCACAGGTCCTTTACCTGACATACAACCCCATATCATCAATGACTGGAAATTTGCTTGTTGTCTTTGGGCAGTCATCTTTATATGTTTCATTGGAACAGCACCAAACAAAAGTTCCAGCATTATCTCCTTGGCCAATGCAGATTTGTGATTCATCACTGAATATCACTTTCATCTAATCATCCACAGTCCATGACTACTTCTCTTTCGCCCACTGTAACCTTGTTTTCTTCTGTTTCAGTGTTAATGATGGATATTGGTAACACAGACATAGCCCTCCAATGGTTTCGGTCCTACCTCACCAACAGACGACAGTTTGTCACACTGGGTCTACATAAGTTCCCCATGTCCCCTATTACTTGTGGTGTCCCCCAGGGGTCTGTTCTTGGGCCCCTCCTTTTCCTTATATACATCCTGCCCCTTGGCCAAATTATTCGTAACCATGGTCTTAACTTCCATTGCTACGCTGATGACATCCAAATATATCTCACTACATCCTCCCCCACTGACCCCCCTCCCAGTTCCCTCATTGACTGTCTATCAGACCTAAAGTTGTGGATGCAGAATAATTTTCTAAAACTTAACACAGATAAAACAGAAATAATGCTTATCACCCCCAAATCTTCATTGTCCAAATCCTCCAGTTTCAGTCTTAACATCAACGGTGCACTTGTGAAATCTTCACCTATTGTTAGAAACCTTGGAATATTGCTTGACCCCTCACTCAACTTTGATCCCCACATTAAATCCCTCACCAAGACTGCTTTCTTTCACCTCTGGAACATTGCCCGCCTTCACCCCTTTCTTTCCACTAGTGATGTTCAAATGTTGGTCCACTCCTTCATTATGTCCCACCTAGATTATTGTCACTCCCTTCTCATTGGCCATCCCACTAAAACCCTTCAAAGATTACAATACATTCAGAATTCTGCACCAAGACTCCTCACCCATACCAAACCATCTGCTCATATCATCCCCATTCTTTCTCAGCTTCACTGGCTACCTGTTCTGTCCAGAATTAAATATAAAAATCATACTACTCACCTTCAAAGCCCTCCATAACCTTGTTCCTTCTTACATCTGTGATCTCCTGACCCCTTATACTCCATCCCGCTCTCTCAGATCCTCTACCTATGATCTGTTTTCTGTTCCTTGCACTAGACTCTCTACCCTGGGTGGTAGGTCCTTCAGTGCCACAGCCCCCAAGCTCTGTAATTCCCTTGCTCAACCCCTCCATGACTGGTCCTCTCTTCCTTTCTTCAAATCTCATCTCAAAACCCTTCTGTTTAATGAACATTTCTCCACCAGTTATCAATCAAACAATTATCGGCTAATATCAAACCTCCCCTTTATTTCCAAGATCCTTGAAAAAGCTGTGGCATAGCAGTTATGCTCATATTTACATAGGAATAACATCCATGAAATGTATCAGTCAAGCTTTAGACCTCATCATAGCACAAAGACAGCTCTGGTTAAAGTAGTAAATGACCTACTGTTGGCGTCTGATCAGGCCTGTGTCTCGCTGCTTGTGTTGCTTGACCTTAGTGCAGCTTTTGATACCATTGCTCATTCCATTATTAAGGATCGACTAGAAAATGTTGTGGGAGTTAAGGGAACGGTGCTCTCCTGGCTCAGCTCTCATTTAACTGATCGCTGTCAGTATGTTGATGTAAATGGTGATTTGTCTAGACATACTGAGGTAAAGTTTGGTATTCCACAAGGTTCTTGTCTTGGGGCCACTGCTTTTTTCTTTATATATGTTACCTCTGGGTGATATTATTCGTAAACATTGTATTAGTTTCCACTGTTATGCTGATGACACACAGTTGTATGTTTCCGCAAAACCTGATGAGAGACACCAGCTTCATAGAATTGAGGAATGTGTGAAGGACATTAGACACTGGATGCTTATTAACTTCCTTCTGCTTAACTCTGACAAGACTGAAGTACTTGCACTCGGACCACATGCAGCTAGAAGTAAGTTTTCTGATTCCACAGTAACTCTGGATGGCCTTTCTGTTTCTTCATGTGCAGCAGTAAAAGACCTCGGAGTGATTATTGACCCCAGTCTTTCATTTGAAACTCACATTGCTAACATTACCCGGATAGTTTTCTTTCATCTCAGAAATATTGCTAAGATAAGAAATTTAATGTCACTACATGACGCGGAAAAACTAATTCATGCTTTTGTTACCTCCAGGTTGGATTATTGTAATGCCTTACTGTTTGGATGTTCCAATAAGTGCATAAACAAGCTCCAGTTAGTTCAAAATGCAGCAGCAAGAGTCCTTACTAGAACTAGAAAATACGACTGCATCACCCTGTCTTATGCACACTGCATTGGCTCCCATTCAAATTTCGTATTGATAATAAAATACTACTATTGACCTTTAAAGCACTGAATGGTCTTGCTCCACAGTACCTGAGCAAACTTCTGGTCCTCTATGACCCGCCACGCCTACTTAGATCAAAAGGTGCAGGCTATCTGCTGGTACCTCATATAGTGAAGGCTACATCACGGGGTGGAGCCTTTTCTTACAAAGCCCCACAATTATGGAACAGCCTTCCAAGTAGTGTTCAGGAATCAGATACAGTCTCAGCGTTTAAGTCTAGGCTGAAAACATATCTGTTTAGTCAAGCCTTGTGTTAATGGTGTTTATGAGGTAAAGGAGTAGATCTGGAGGGTCCTCAGACATGGAGTGTTTTGGTAAACTGGGATGTATGGATGCTGTCAGTCCCCCACTCACTTGCTCACTCAAGTTTGTTGCCGGTGTAGTGGCTGGCTGCTTTATGTCCCAAGGGTCCCTCATGCCTGTGTTACCTTCTGGCTCTCCCCTTTTAGTTATGCTGTCATGGTTAGTTTTGCCGGAATCCCTGCTTGTACTCAATGCAATATGTATACTGTTCCTACTTATTCAGGTGACATTGGCCATACCTAACAACCTGTGTTTTCTCTCCCCTTCCCCCAATCTGTCCCTCTGAGTTACATGTCGGTCCTGGGATCGAGATTTGTTTATTTAAAAAAACAAGATGGCGGTGCGCACACACGCAGCAGCTCCTCTCTGCCCTGACAGAATGGTGTTTCTGTGTTTTTCGTGTTTTAAAACAGTGTGTATCTGTTCGTCTTTGTCGCGTCCATCAGTCTCAAGGCGCACATACTCCCATGAGTTTCTTCTTGACATCCGCAGAACTATATTCATGGATATAAATCCAGCAGACGCGGAAGTGCTATGCGACTACGGTTTGCTCCGGAGGCCTGCTCAATCTGCGACCCCCACTCCTGCATCCAGCCCACAGTGGAAGCGCTACAGGCGGAACATGCAGAAGCAGAAGAGGGGCAAGCACGGAGGTATCCAAGCTAGGCTAGCGGCTAGCCCTCACCAGCCGGCTATCCCTACCATCACTCTGGCCAATGTACACTCGCTGGACAACAAGCTGGATTATGTCCGCCTGCTCTGCTCATCTTTTAAGTCTGTGAGTGAGTGCTGTGTCCTTGTGTTTGTGGAAACATGGCTTAATGACAGCGTCCCGGACTGTGCCATTCAGCTAGCCTGGCTAACATGCTACCGGTCAGACAGAGCGCTAGTCGAGGGGGGGAAGACTCGCGGCAGAGGACTCTGTGTTTACATCAGTGATGCCTGGTGCCGTGATGCTGTCATGGTCTGCAAACACTGCTCACCACTGGTGGAGTTTATAACTATTAAGTGCTGGCCATTCTATCTGCTGAGGGAATTTACAGCCATATTGCTGGTAGCATTATACATCCCTCCCAGCTCCAATAACAACAGGAGTGAAGCACTGAATGAACTCTATCAGCACATCAGTGAGCAGCAGACAGCCCACCCAGATGCTTTCCTCATCCTGGCTGGGGATTTCAATCATGCAAACCCCAAGAGCGTGTTTCCAAAACTCTATGGTCATATCAACTTTCCCACATGTGGAAACAATACTCTGGACAATGTTTACACCATGCATGAAGATGCCTACGAAGCCCTACTCCTCCCCCACCTTGGGGCCTCAGATCACTCCACTGTTATGCTAATGCCAGCATACAGGCCACTGGTTAAAGTCACCAAACCAGCTACAAAACAGATATGTGTGTGGCCAGAGGGGTCCTCAGAGGCACTCCAGGACTGTTTTTCCACCACTGACTGGAGCATGTTCAGACAGGCAGCCACCTACAACAACTCCACAGATCTCCAGGAGTACACGGAGACCGTCACTGCCTACATGAGGAAGTGCATGGACGACATTACGGTCACCAGAACCATCTCCATTCAGGCCAACCAGAAGCCATGGCTGACAGGGGAAGTCCACAGGCTCCTGTGGGCTCGGAACGCCGCCTTCAGAGCTGGGGACGAGGTGGGCCTGAGGACAGCTAGGGCCAATCTGTCACGAGGCATCAGGGTGGCCAAGAGACAGTATTCCAGGTACATTGCTGACCATTTCAACGACAGCAGAGACATCAGGAACCTGTGGCGGGGGATTCAGACCATCACAGACTACAAGCCCTCGCTGCAGACCTGTGACAACTCCACATCTCTGCTGAATCAGTTGAATGACTTCTTCGCTTGCTTTGAGGCAGACAACAGCACCACGGCACAGAAGACCCCACCACCTCCCGGTGACCAGGTGTTGACACTGTCCCCAGACAGCATGAGGAGAGCTCTCAGGACGACAAATGCATGAAAAGCCCCGGGTCCTGATAACATTCCTGGTTGTGTCCTGAGGGACTGTGCTGAGGAGCTCACAGATGTTCTTTACAGACATCTTCAACATCTCATTGAGCCAGGCTGTTGTCCCCCACGTGCCTCAAAACCACCACCATCATCCCGGTCCCGAAGAAGCCATCTCCCTCCTGCTTCAATGACTACCGCCCTGTCACACTCATTCCCATCCTCATGAAGTGCTTTGAGCAGCTAGTCATGCGGCATATCAAGTCTGCCCTCCCCCCGCCCTGGACCCTTTCCAGTTTGCATATCAGTCCAACCATTCGACTGATGATGCCATCTCCACTGCCCTCCACTCAGCCCTCACCCACCTGGAGACAAAAGACTCGTATGTAAGAATGCTGTTCATAGACTTTAGCTCAGCATTCAACACAATCATTCCTCAGCAGCTCATTCATAAACTGGACCAGCTGGGACTCAACACCTCCCTGTGCAACTGGCTGCTGGACTTCCTGACGGGGAGACCACAGGCTGTATGGGTCGGCAGCAACTCCTCCAGCACCATCACATTGAACACGGGGGCCCCCAAGGATGTGTGCTAAGCCCCCTCCTCTTCACTCTGCTGACCCACGACTGCACACCAATATCCAACTCTAATCTCTTCATTAAGTTTGCGGATGACACGACTGTGGTGGGTCTCATCAACAATAGCGATGAGACAATCTACAGGAGTGAGGTGAGCTGCTTGGCCATGTGGTGCAAGGACAACAATCTCCGTCTGAATGTGGAGAAGATGAAGGAGATTGTTGTGGACTTCAGGAGAGAGCACACCCAGCATGCTCCACTATCTGTCGATGGTGCTGCAGTGGAGAGGGTGAGCAGCACCAAGTTTCTGGGTGTGCACATCTCTGAAGACCTGTCCTGGAGCAACAACACCGCATCACTGGCCAAAAAAGCCCAACAGCATCTGTACTTCCTCCACAAACTGAGGAGAGCAAGAGCCCCGGCCCCCATCATGCACACTTTCTACAGAGGCACCATCAAGAACATCCTGACCAGCTGCATCACCGTGTGGTATGGCGCCTGCACCATGTCCTGCTGCAAGACTCTGCAGTGCATCGTAAGAGCAGCTGAGAGGATCATTGGTGTTTCTCTCCCTTCTCTAATGGATATTTATAACTCCCGCCTCACCCGCAAAGCCATCAGAATTGCAGGTGACCCCACCCACCCATCTCACAACCTCTTCAGTCTGCTGCTGTCGGGGAGGAGACTGTGGAGTCTTCGTGCCAAAACCAGCAGGCTCAAGAACAGTTTTTTTCACCAGGCGGTCAGGAGGCTCAACTCCCTCCCTGTTCTGCCCCTCCTCCCCCCTCTGCCCCCACCACAGATTCTGCTCGCACACCTCACTGCCCCCCCTTCAGCATCTGACATGTCATCCTCACAGTTTCCCCCCCAACACACACACACACACACACACACACACACACACACACACACACATACATCTCAGCGTTCATTAACACACTGAACTCAGGGACCGCACATCTCACTTTACCTCGCTCATTTGCACTATTCCACACTACCTCACCTTAACAGCTGCTAGTTTGTTTATACTGCTTATTTCATGTTTACCTGCTATACCTCAAGTGCCCTTGACTGTTTGTTTATTTGCACCAATTTAGGTGTGTGTGTGTGTGTGTGTGTGTGTGTGTGTGTGTGTGTGTGTGTACATGTGTGTATATATGAGTGTTTAGTCTATGTCTAGTTCTTATCTAGAGTGTTTATATTGTTTGTTTGAGTGCTTAGTCTGTCCAGTTCTTATCTGGTGTTTATACTGTTTATATTGTCTGTCTGAGTGTTTAGTCTATGTCTAGTTCTTATCTAGAGTGTTTATACTGTTTATATTGTTTATTTCAATTATTCTATTTTTATTTATTGCATTGCCTGTTTGCACCGTGGGTCAGAGAGGACTGAAATTTCATCTGTGCTGTATGTCGAGCATGTATAGCATATTTGACAATAAAGTTGACTTGACTTGACTTGAGATGCTGAACCTCTTCTGCTCCTCGGACCTGCCTGATCCATCCTGGTGCCCTGTGTCTGGTTGGAGTCTCATCACATCGCTCCTGTGGAGAACGGCCCCATGTGCACAGTTGAAAGTCACGCTCTGGACACTTACAGTAATGCTTTTATGGCTGAGGACTACAGTTGACTTAATAATTTTAGGACTGCAGTTGTCATGAACAGTTTTGCACTCAAGTTTCCACCAATGAAGAGTTTATAACATCAACAAAACTGCCTTCATGTTAAAATTGTTAATGTTATAGTCATGTTGTCTGCTGTTGCCCAAATGAGGATGGGTTCCCTTTTGAGTCTGATTCCTCTCGAGGTTTCTTCCTCATGTTGTCTGAGGGAGTTTTTCCTTGTCACCATCGCCAAAGGCTTGCTCAGTGGGGATAGATCAGGGATAAAATTAGCTCATGTTTTAAGTCGTTCAAATTCTGTGAAGCTGCTTTGTGACAATGTTTATTGTTAAAAGCGCTTTACAAATAAACTTGACTTGACCAGTGCATAAACTCACCACTCTTTAGCAACTCTTTTTTTTGTGGTGTTTTCTCTGACCTATGTAAAGCGACCTTGAGTTTGAGAAAGGCACTATATAAATGTAACTTATTATTACATTTGGCTTTTCTGTATGTAAATCCTATTTCCTTCAGCCGATTTCTTCCAGTTCAGTGACAAACTGAACTGTGACTCCTGTTTTTACCCATTTGTTTTTCATTTCTTTTGCTGTGCATTTTCTATTTTCAAGGCATATTGCTTTGAGTTTCCTGTCCTGATGCATTGATGTCTTCCTTGGTCTACCTGTATGTTTCCCTTTTACAACCTTCCCATTTTGTTTGTACTTACTTGCTCCAAATTTTAGACACAGCCGACTGGGAACAACCAACATCTTTTGCCACACTCTGTGTTGAATTACCTTCTTTCAGGAGTTTTATAATCCTTTCCATTGTTTCAACTGACAGCTCTCTTGTTGGGGCCATGTTTCCTGTCAATCAGCCAGGTTCAACATCTCGTTAAGGTCTACAAGCACTCTCTTTTAACTGCAGACAATCTGAGCTCCTGAGTCTAACAGACTGAGAGAACGAATATAATGATTGTGTGAGCTGCATGTGAACAAGTCCTATAATAAATCTTAGTTCCCAAGACTCAGGGGATTTCAAGCAGATTTTCTTCAGAGTTATTGCAAAAATCAACATCTCTCACAGACCTATTCAGCCGCTGTCATAAAAATCAAAGTGAGGCTCACTCCCAAAACAGCATGTGTACCATGTACATACACAGGGTATAGTGAGTACAGGGATACCCTATTAATGAATACGAGCAGTAGCCAGACAGCCAATACGTGTGTATGCAGTAAGCCTGCTGCAAAATCATATTTTGGCTTGTGAAGATGCGTGTTAACGATACCATAAACATAAAAGAATGGCACACACCTTTTACATGTAGTCTACAGTGCAGTCCAGGAACACAGTATGTTATTATGTTGATGCACAAAGTTCCCGCACCCTGTTAAAATCCAACAGGACCTGCCTAGCTTGATTTTCACTGCATTTGTGTCACGAGCAAAAAAAAAAAAAAACCTAAGCTAGGACCTACTATTAAAAATAAATTTATACCATAAACTCTTCAGCTCAATCCCACATAACAATTTATTTATTTTAACCTTATTAATTAAATAAAAAATGGCTGGCATATCTCAGTATCTGCAATACTAAAGCTTTTTTTTTTTTTTTTTACCAGGGGGCTTAAATCTGCTTAAATCTGCAGATGTGCTTAAATCTGTCCCAGATATTCATACATAAATTAAGTTGTAGGCATACTGCATCTCGAAAGATGATGGAGTAGCACACACGTGGATGTCAATTTCAGATGGAACACTTAGAATGGTTGTGAAGGTTCACTCTTGAGTGGCAGATGCCCTTTTATCTGCACATCTCCAGGCATCTCTATCATCTGCAATGCTCTCCCATCTGTCCACATCAATCTAGAACATCTTCAGGTCTCTCTTGCAAACGTCCTTTTATCTGAGCTAGGGTCAACCTCCTGTCCTAATACCCTCAGCAAGCTGTCCATACAGCATGTCCTTAGGGATGTGCCCAGGTGGCACTCACCCCACATGTCCTAGCTATCTGAGTCATCACTGATTGAGGAAGGTCTGAATGCTGGGAATGTTTGTATGCTGCAGGACCTCTGCATGGGTGACTTTATCCTGCCAAGTGATGTGCAAAATTTGCCAAAGGCATCATAAGTGGAAGGTATTGAGCCTCTTTTCCTACCTTGTGTAGGTAGTCCAGGCCTCACTGTCATAAAGGAGAGTACTAAGGACAAGCTTGGTAGACCTTCATTTTGGTGTTTACAGTCAGGTGGATGTTGGTCCAATGCTTCTTATTCAATCTGTCCATAATAGCTGCTGTCTTTGTGATCCTGTTCCTCATCTCTGTGTCAAGAGACAAGCTGTTGGTGACAGTCAATCCACACTTTTACACAAACAGCTCAAAAAAGGTAAATTGATATTTACTTAAATCAACCCATTCCAAAGCTCACATGTCCTCATATGCTATCTATATTATCTAACTTTCTAACAATCATCAGGCATTTTGTCCCCATTCCTACCTGAGATATTGCATAAAACTATAATTTCACCTGACAAAATTTGACATGATTTTTAGAAATTGTTGAATGCTGCTTAATAAAACATTTATGCAATTGTGGCAGATAGGGCGTGGTTGAGCATCAGCTGTGAATGGCAAGGAGTTAGGTTGAACCAGCAGGTAATGTGATGAGTTACACCTGTGTCTAATTACTGGGTGTCTATTAACATGTGTCTCTGTGTGCCTTTCAAATCACCAGTAAGCAGAGTGAGAAAGTTGTTTCACCCAATGTGTGTGCATGCATTTGTAAGAGTGTGAAAATATCTGAAAAGCAAATGTTTTAAAAATAAAATGCACCTGCACTGTAAGCCTATCTTCCCATTCCACATTGCTCAAACATGGAAATTTTTCACAGTAATGTTTATGAATATGTTATGAACTGGAGCCCTTTTCTCCCCACTCCCATGTGACACATTGCATAAAACCTGGAAAGTCACCTGATGAGTTTTGAAATAAGCCTTTCATAAAGCATCTATCACTGTTTTATAAAAGTTTAATGTAAGGGTGAGTAATATGTTATGAAGCCCATATGTAGGTCCCTTCAAATAAAGTGTTACTGCAAATTCATTCAGCCTGGATTAAGATTCCAAATAAGCATTGCTTTAATTAGCTTGTGGGAACACTCCACATAACTATGAAACAATTATCAAGGGTGTGAATAACAGAAACTAAGGGGGAAAAAACAGGAATGCAACAGGACATACTTGAGACATCTATGTTGTGATGACAGGAAATTATCATTACTGTACTCTTTATTATGATCACGCAATAAAATTCTGCCACTAGAAAGTCAAATATCAACAGCTGCACATTGGGGTGGTATTATTTTAAGCTCTAATGCTTTGCTCCAATATTTAACCAAGTCCTATGAAAACATCATAAGGGTTTACTCAAATTTGGTTAATGCAGTGGAGCGAAAATATTTTCTTTGTGATGGCAATGGTTTGGGCTCTGCTCTAATTATAATATGATATTAATGAATAAGATTTCACTTTGTCTCTTTGTCCATGTTCATATCAAAGTACAAATTACACAAAAGGACAAATGAGAAAACTGTAAATTTAGTGCTTTTTGGTTTGAGCAAAAGGGTTACAACTTTTCAAATACCAGTATTTTTTAAATATATTTCTAGATTTTATATATATATATATATATATATATATATATATATATATATATATATATATATATATATATATATATAAAACACTTATTCTTCTTCACCCATCCAGTGTGTTCTGGGTTAGGTCCCTTTCCTAGGGTGTCTTGGCTAAGTACAGCCAGCCTCTTCTCTGCTGCATATATATATATATATATATATATATATATATATATATATATATATATATATATATATATATAATATTTTTTTTTGTGTGTGTATCTTCTGCTGGAAAATGAATAGGAGAAGCTTAGCAATTGGGACGAAAGTCCTGTAGCTTCCACCCGTCACAAAAATTAGTTTTAGAAATTTTATTATTACTTGATTCTCATTTTATTTTATTTTTAACTGTATTTATATACATTGTGACAAATAGATAGATAGATAGATAGATAGATAGATAGATAGATAGATAGATAGATAGATAGATAGATAGATAGATAGATAGAACATGAAATTTTGGGGCACTAGTACCATTTGATTTACACTACATTCCTAGCACTTTAAAGGTAAAAATTTTTGTTTTATTTTGACACAAACAATCATTAAGATGAGAAAACAAATCTGGAGTGTGTATTGACCCCAAGTCAATACTTTGTAGAGCCACCTTTTGCTACAATTACAGCTGCAAGTCTCTTGGGGTATGTCTCTATTAGTTTAGCACATCGAGCCACTGGGATTTTTGCCCATTCCTCAAGGCAAAACTGCTCCAAGTCCTTCAAGTTAGATGGGTTGTGTTGGTGTGCAGCAATCTTCAAGTTATGCCACAGATTCTCAATTGGATTGAGGTCTGGGCTTTGATTAGGCCATTCCAAGACATTTAGAATTTGCTGCACAAGTTTTAATTTTCTTTGGGTTTTCTGAAATCAACACAGGGTCAAAATTATACATACAGGGTCAAAAATATACATACAGCACACCTAATATTTGGGTAAAATGTCTCTTCACAAGATTCACCTTTACCAAACATTTTTGTTTACCATGTACAAGCTTCTGGCAGAATTCTGGTTGGATATTTCATGACTCTTCATGGTAGAATTGGTAGAGTTCAATTAAATTTGTTTTGTTTGTTTTTTTCTTGGCATGAACTCGACTTGTAAGCATGGTCCAAATATTTTCAATCAGGTTGAAGTCAGGACTTGTTTTAAGCTTAATGTTAGCCTGCTTTATCCTCCACAACCAGCTCTGATGCGTGTTTGGGTTCATTGTCTTGTTGTAACTCCCAAGTCCCAAATCATGTTCAAGTTTCTGATGGTTTATGCTGAAGAATTCTGAGGTCGTCCTTCTTCATTATTCCATCCACTTTGTGCAATGAACCAGTTCCACTGGCAGCAAAACAGCCCCAGAGCATGATGATCCTACCACCACCCCCAGCTGGTACAGTGCCCCTCTGTACATGGTGGTCATTGTGGCCAGACAACTCAATCTTTTTCTCATCTGACCATACAGCTTTCCTCCAGAAGGCTTTTTCTTTGTCCATGTGTTCATCTTCAAACTTTAGTAAAGCTTGAAGGTGTCAATTTTGGAGCAGGGGGTTATTTCTTGGAGAGCAGCCATATTTCTTGGAGTCCATGGTGATCTGAACTGTAGACAGTGATCCATCAGCATCCAGTTCATGGCAAGACTGTGCCATGGTGGTTCCCAGGTTGTTCCTGACCATCCAAACCAATTTTCTTTCAGCTGAGGGTGACAGTTTGGGTTTTCTTGAAGCAAAGTGGCTTGGCAAAGGGACTACACCTCACAATAACTTGGATACAATAACTGATCTTGGAATTTGCAGTTGTTTAGAAATGGCTCCAAGAGACATTCCGGAGTTGTGTATATCTGTGATCCTTTTTCTCAGATCTGCACTGAGCTCCTTGGACTTTCCCATTTTGCTGTGTGTTGGTCAATCCAATGAGTGCTGTAAACAAACCCTTTTTATGAAGGCACATAGAAGCTACCAGCTGTAGTCAATCATGATCACTAACAGGAAGTTAAGAGACCTTGGCCTTGGCAAGATAAGAGACATTTTGGAAGTTTCAGCACCTCTGAATTAATAATCTAAGTAAGCATGTGTAAATTTTTGACCCTGTATGTAAAATTTTGCCCCTGTGTTAATTTCAGAAAACCCAAAGAAAATTAAAACTTGTGCACCAAATTCAAGTGTTTTTTTTTATTATTATTATTAAAGTTGTATGCTGTAGAATCATTCTGCCACAGAAAAAGAACAGTTCAAAAAAATTACTGGAAGCCCAAATATTGCCATGACATTCATAACCAAGATGACATTCATGTCACTGTATGTAAACGTCTGACCACAACTGTATGCACACTCCAGATTTCTCTTTTTCATCTTAATTATTGTTTGTGTCACAATAAAACAATTTTCACCTTTAAAATGGTAGGCAGTTTGTGTAAATCAAATGGTGCCAACCCTCCAAAAATCCATTTTCGTTCCAGCTTGTAATGCAACAAAACAGGACAAATGTTAAGGGAGATGAATACTTTTGCACGACACTGCATGCTTGTACAGTGGGGCAAAAAAGTATTTAGTCAGTCACCAATTGTGCAAGTTCTCCCACTTAAAAAGATAAGAGAGGCCTGTAATTTTCATCACAGGTACTGTAGGTCTAATTAATGATTTTGTGTATTTAGGATTGGATAAGTGATCAATCTTTAATAATTACATGAAATCAGTCTCATTAAATTTGAAGGTTAATAATTAAAATGAATCAATCCTATTGAATCGTTTAATTTGACTCATTTGAATTGAGTCATACCATAGAATCAGTCTCATTTGAATCGTTTGAAGTGAATCGAATCAGTGAATCGAATCAGTGAATCATTTAGTGAATCAGTGAATCATTTAGTGAATCATACCATTAATCCTGGTACTTTACAATAAATTACCAGACAGCTAAAATGGTATCTTCCAAATTATTATTGATCACTTACCATATTACATAAATCGTCTACACCTTTGAATTCTTCGGGATGAATACACACAGCTTTGATAATAAATGAATTTATTATACAAAGATCAAAAATGAATAATCAGTTGGAATATAGTGAGGTGTGTGTATATGAATGTGTGTGTGTGTGTGTGTGTGTGTGTGTGTGTGTGTGTGTGTGTGTGTGTGTGTGTGTGAAAGAGAGGGAGAGAGACACTTTGGGTCTCTCTTGAGAGGGTTGGCTCTTGTGGCTAACTCCATGTGTTTGTGGGGGAGGAGTTAAGGCCCAAGGAAAACCTCGTGGAGTTAAACAAAGAAAGGTGTGTTAGGTCTAGCTTGTTGCTATGGGAGACACAGGAATTTTATCTGATGTGTTGGTATGTGTGTGTGCATTGGGGGAAGGCCCTATGGCCTAGCTAAAGTGTGTTTGTTATCTGCAATCTTGGGGGAGGTGAATCCTCATGGTTTAGTGAGCACGTGTTTTCTAAGTAACAAAGGAATTCCACACTCATAACATTATCAAACTCACTTAAATCTTAATAAGGTCAAAATGTATAATAAGAATGAAATTGAGGATTTTAGTAAGGAATAAGAGAGAGAGAGAGAGAGAGAGAAACATGCACAAACTTATGGATTAACCAATTTTAAATCAACAAACAAATGATAGAGAACCAAAATTCAGTGTATACACTTCATTTAACTTCAGATAACTTCACATTAAGTGAATAACTAATTCCTAAGACTTAAAATTTTGCCCAATGCCAGTCTTACTGCGAAAAGTCTCGTCTTCTGTAGGAAACACAGTCTCTCTCCGTGGAAATGGCAGGCTGGAGAAGTTTGTGTGGAAGCGCTTCGGTGGAGGAGAGAGAGAACGGTTGCTCTGAAGTTTTCTTTGAAGATCTTCGTAGCTCGTGAGAAGAAAGTTCTGATCAGACAGGGTTAGGACGGTCCAGCCGCTCCCAACACCAATAAAACTGCCTATTTGGTTGCAGTCTAGTACGTACTGAAAGAATAACTGAAAAAAACCGGTTTATAACTCACTTGAGTTAAAGCGCGCGTGTTTCCGGAGTCCACTGTGATCAAGGGTGGACAGAAGGACGAGAACATTCTAAAACGTGTCTCTTGCAAGAAAGAGTCGTGGTTTCGGATGGTCTGATGGTGAGCGTCCCTCTGTGGTCTGTTCTCCGCTGAGTTCAGACACCAGAGACACAAAATGGTGTACTCCAAGCACTTTTGAATCTCATGGAGGTGATGTAAGTGATCCCGCCCAGGCGTGACGTAGTCAACGCGGAAGTGGGCTGGGAGTTGTAGTTCTTAGACACAAGATGGCTCATGATACCTACAGTACACTTCAACTATGAGAGACAGAATGGGGGAAAGAATCCAGGAAATCACATTGTAGGATTTTTAATGAATTAATTGGTAAATTCCTCGGTAAAATAAGTATTTGGTCACCTACAAACAAGCAAGATTTCTGGCTCTCACAGACCTGTAACTTCTTCTTTAAGAGGCTCCTCTGTCCTCCACTTGTTACCTGTATTAATGGCACCTGTTTGAACTCGTTATCAGTATAAAAGACACCTGTCCACAACCTCAAACAGTCACACTCTAAACTCCACTATGGCCAAGACCAAAGAGCTGTCAAAGGACACCAGAAACAAAATTGTAGACCTGCACCAGGCTGGGAAGACTGAATCTGCAATAGGTAAGCAGCTTGGTGTGAAGAAATCAACTGTGGGAGCAATTATTAGAAAATGGAAGACATACAAGACCACTGATAATCTCCCTCGATCTGGGGCTCCATGCAAGATCTCACCCCGTGGGGTCAAAATGATCACAAGAACGGTGAGCAAAAATCCCAGAACCACACGGGGGGACCTAGTGAATGACCTGCAGAGAGCTGGGACCAAAGTAACAAAGGCTACCATCAGTAACACACTATGCCGCCAGGGACTCAAATCCTGAAGTGCCAGACGTGTCCCCCTGCTTAAGCCAGTACATGTCCAGGCCCGTCTGAAGTTTGCTAGAGAGCATTTGAATGATCCAGAAGAGGATTGGGAGAATGTCATATGGTCAGATGAAACCTAAATAGAACTTTTTGGTAAAAATTCAACTTGTCTTGTTTGGAGGAGAAAGAATGCTGAGTTGCATCCAAAGAACACCATACCTACTGTGAAGCATGGGGGTGGAAACATCATGCTTTGGGGCTGTTTTTCTGCAAAGGGACCAGGACGACTGATCCGTGTAAAAGAAAGAATGAATGGGGCCATGTATCGTGAGATTTTGAGTGAAAACCTCCTTCCATCAGCAAGGGCATTGAAGATGAAATGTGGCTGGGTCTTTCAGCATGACAATGATCCCAAACGCACCGCCCGAGCAATGAAGGAGTGGCTTCGTAAGAAGCATTTCAAGGTCCTGGAGTGGCCTAGCCAGTCTCCAGATCTCAACCCCATAGAAAATATTTGGAGGGAGTTGAAAGTCTGTGTTGCCCAGCGACAGCCCCAAAACATCACTGCTCTAGAGGAGATCTGCATGGAGGAATGGGCCAAAATACCAGCAACAGTGTGTGAAAACCTTGTGAAGACTTACAGAAAACATTTGACCTCTGTCATTGCCAACAAAGGGTATATAAGATAAAGGCAAAGTATTGAGGTGAACTTTTGTAATTGACCAAATACTTATTTTCCACCATAATTTGCAAATAAATTCTTTAAAAATCAGACAATGTGATTTTCTGGATTTTTTTTTCTCATTTTGTCTCTCATAGTTGAGGTATACCTATAATGAAAATTACAGGCCTCTCTCATCTTTTTAAGTGGGAGAACTTGCACAATTGGTGACTGACTAAATACTTTTTTTGCCCCACTGTATATGCACCTCACCATGCTACTGTATTAAACATACATTCACATCAACTACTGCACAGAGCTTTATAAATGATCTCCCAGAGTTATCAACTTTGATTGGGTCACTGTGAGCCCCTGCAAAACTTGATCAGGCAAATGAATGCTTAGAGTCAACATTCCACCATATTTTAGATAATGTAGCTCCTCTTAAAAGGAAAATGGTCAGAGACAAAAAAAAATTAGCACCCTAGTATAATGATGACACTCACACTTTAAAACAGACCACTTGAAAATTGGAACATAAATGGTGTCAAACAAAATTAGTAGTGTTCAAATTAGCGTAGGAGAGCTTCCTGAAGTATAGAAAAGCTCTTAGTGCTGCGAGATCAACATATCTCTCCTCCCTAATAGAAGATAACAAAAATAATCCTAGATTCCTATTTAATACTGTAGCAAAATTAACCAGGAATAAGTCCACTATAGACACATGCACACCTGCAGTATGTAGTAGCAATGACTTCATGAATTTTTTTAATGACAAAATTGAGAATATCCGACAAAAAATTCAAACTACAAATTTAAGGTCAGACAATGTAAGTGACCCTGTAGTTAACAATATAACTGTATCAGATCAGCAATTAGAATGTTTTACTCCCCTTAGAGAAACTGAATTACTTTCATTAATCTCGGCATCAAAAGCCTCAACTTGTGTACTAGATCCCTTACCTACACGTCTATTCAAACAGATAATACCTGAAGTAACTGAACTGCTTCTAAAAATAATAAATTCTTCTCTTACGATTGGGTATGTACCCAAATCCTTTAAACTAGCAGTTATCAAACCCCTGATTAAAAAACCTGACCTTGATCCCTGTCAGCTGTCCAATTATCGGCCAATATCAAACCTCCCCTTTATCTCCAAGATCCTTGAAAAAGCTGTGGCACAGCATTTATGCTCATATTTACATGGAAATAACATCCATGAAATGTATCAGTCAGGATTTAGACCTCATCATAGCACAGAGACAGCTCTGGTTAAAGTAGTAAATGACCTACTGTTGGCGTCTGATCAGGGCTGTGTCTCGCTGCTTGTGTTGCTTGACCTTAGTGCAGTATTTGATACCATTGATCATTCCATTCTTCTGGATAGACTAGAAAATGTTGTGGGAGTTAAGGGAACGGCCCTCTCCTGGCTCAGCTCTTATTTAACTGATCGCTATCAGTATGTTGATGTAAATGGTGATTTTTCTAGACATACTGAGGTAAAGTTTGGTGTTCCACAAGGTTCAGTCTTGGATCCACTGTTTTTTTCTTTATATATGTTCCCTCTGGGTGATATTATTCATAAACATTGTATTAGTTTCTACTGTTATGCTGATGACGCACAGTTGTATGTTTCTGCAAAACCTGATGAGAGACACCAGCTTAATAGAATTGAGGAATGTGTAAAGGACATTAGACACTGGATGCTTATTAACTTCCTTCTGCTTAACTCTGATAAGACTGAAGTACTTGTACTTGGACCACATGCAGCTAGAAGTAAGTTTTCTGATTCCACAGTAAATCTGGATGGCCTTTCTGTTTCTTCACATGCAGCAGTAAAAGACCTCAGAGTGATTATTGACCCCAGTCTTTCATTCGAAACTCACATTGATAACATTACCCGGATAGCTTTCTTTCATCTCAGAAATATTGCTAAGATAAGAAATTTAATGTCACTACATGACACAGAAAACCTAGTTCATGCTTTTGTTACCTCCAGGTTGGATTATTGTAATGCCTTACTGTCTGGATGTTCCAATAAGTGCATAAACAAGCTCCAGTTCAAAATGCAGCAGCAAGAGTCCTTACTAGAACTAGAAAATATGACCACGTCACCCCTGTCTTATCTACACTGCATTGGCTCCCAATCAAATTTCTTATTGATTATAAAATACTGCTATTGACCTTTAAAGCACTGAATGGTCTCGCAACACAGTTAACCTGCCACGCCTACTTAGATCAAAAAGTGCAGGCTATCTGCTGGTACCTCATATAGTGAAGGCTACATCAGGGGGCAGAGCCCTTTCTTACAAAACCCCACAGTTATGGAACAGCCTTCCAGGTAGTGTTCGGGAATCAGACACAGTGTCAGCATTTAAGTCTAGGCTGATATCTGTTTAGTCAAGCCTTTTGTTAATGGTGTTTATGAGGTAAAGGTGTAGATCTGGAGGGTCCTCAGACAGGTCCTTCCACAACGTTTTGATTGGATTAAGGTCAGGACTTTGACTTGGCCATTCCAAAACATTAACTTTATTCTTCTTTAACCATTCTTTGCTAGAATGACTTGTGTGCTTAGGGTCATTGTCTTGCTACATGACCCATCTTCTCTTGAGATTCAGTTCATGGACAGATGTCCTGACATTTTCCTTTAGAATTCGCTGGTATAATTCGGAATTCATTGTTCCATCAATGATGGCATGCCGCTCTGGCCCAGATGCAGCAAAACAGGCCCAAACAATGATACTACCACCACCATGTTTCACAGATGGGATAAGGTTCTTATGCTGGAATGGAGTGTTTTCCTTTCTCCAAACATAATGCTTCTCATTGAAACCAAAAAGTTCTATTTTGGTCTCATCCATCCACAAAACATTTTTCCTATAGCCTTCTGGCTTGTCCACATGATCTTTAGCAAACTGCAGACGAGCAGCAATGTTGTTTTTGGAGAGCAGTGGCTTTCTCCTTGCAACCCTGCCATGCACACCATTGTTGTTCAGTGTTCTCCTGATGGTGAACTCATGAACATTAACATTAGCCAATGTGAGAGAGGCCTTCAGTTGCTTAGAAGTTACCCTGGGGTCCTTTGTGACCTCACCAACTATTACACACCTTGCTCTTGGAGTAATCTTTGTTGGTTGACCACTCCTGGGGAGGGTAGCAATGGTCTTGAATTTCCTCCATTTGTACACAATCTGTCTGACTGTGGATTGGTGGAGTCCAAACTCTTTCGAGATGGTTTTGTAACCTTTTCCAGAAATATAGAAAATTCTAACGGGTTCACAAACTTCCAAGCACCACTGTACACACACACACACACACACACACACACACACACACACACACACCTAATTTAAGATTTATTCATGACTTTGAATTAGCTACAGCACAGTATGACGGTGGTATTTTGAGGACAACCCAATCAACCACAACAGATTCAATTTAACTTCAAATTAACTATCTCCAGCTTTGGAAGATAGGTAACCTGTAGCTCCGATTGTAGTCATGAGCTGTTATTTCAGTGACTGATGTGCATGAGGCATGAAGAATAAAGGGAATAATGACAATTTGACCTTTATACCAAAGTACCTTTATAGCAAAGGATACATCATATGTTCACCATGTGACTTAGTGATAAAAGATCTTTTGCACAAGAAGGTATCCAGGTATTGTCAAGTGCACGAGAGAGGCTGATATAAGTGCAGAAGCATTTATTTTAATACAGTGCGATACATACATGAAGTGCATAAAATACACACAAAGGCAAACAGTCCAAATCGGCAGGCAAGATCATAAATGGCAAAACAGGCAAAGGGCCGATCGAGGCACAAACAGAATGTTGGAGGCAAAACGAGAACGAGAACTAGAAACAGGAACAGGAGTCGAGAAACCAGGAAAACCACAAACATGGGAGGAAAGGCTCAGTAATGCGCACTGAACATGGTGTAATACTTCGCATCGCCTTAGCATCAGTGCAGTCCTTAAATAGCCCAACACTTAATTCATTAATTGAGAGCAGGTGCGCCTTGTTTATGGCGCACATGCTGGAGCTCACTCAGCGTGTGCACAGCCTGAGGAGTGCCTTCTGGTGCACGTGCTACAGCATGCAGGACTGACAGGTATTAAAACACTTCCCCTGGCAGCTATGAGGAGTGAAATAAAACTTGTCATTTGCATCTACACCATTGTCAGAGCTTGGCAGAATAAAAATGGGGTGAAGCAGGGTTGTAATTACAGTTTTTTACATTCATTTTCAGACTTGTCTCAATACCATGTTCACTTTTTCAAAACACTTAATACATTCACAATATCCATGTGAGCTAAACTGAGAATACTTTTGCATTGCTTTCCTTCACTACCACCAAAATTCTGTACAATTACTACTATTTTTTGCAGATATTTAGCTACTCTGTTCACAACAGTTAACTTTCAATCAATCAATCAATCAATCAATCAATCAATCAATCAATCAATCAATCAATCAACAACTTAAAGTGTCAAACTTATAGCTGGCCACAAGTTGCCTACTAATTGGGGACACTAGCAAAAAAAAAAAAAAAAAATATATATATATATATATATATATATATATATATATATATATATATATATATATATATATATATATATATAAATCTTATAAATGATAAATCTTAAATGTATACTATAAAACTTAGAAAGTAAGTCCTAACTTTGATGTGCAGAGCATGAGGCACAGCTGCCTTGTACTAAAAATGTAAGTCTTCTTTCTCATACATGACTTCAAGGAAGATACAGAATTTGCTTTCCTATCATAACTATCTAGTTTTGGCCACAAATATGGGCCAAAATTTCAAAGTGAATGTTTCCCATAATGCACAGTGTTGAATTTGTTGTTAAAAAAAAGTCTGAATTTCCGAGATTGTAAGTACATGGTGATCTTCCAAACAGATCTGTTATATTAGCAGGCAGAATGTCATTCTTTACTTTATACATTATTATCACAATGTCTTGTAGCCTTCTATTGCATACTTGCCAACTTTTCAAAATTCTCATGGGGGAGAAAAGTGCGTGAACGACATTTTCAATTGGACGAGGGTATGATGCGTGGTTGAAATCATCAAAACAGTGGAACCCAATTAATTGCAAACCATTTGAAATTTATACAATTAAAGAGTTTTTGAATTGTTGATATTGTTCTATCAGTTACTATAGGTTATGGGATTCATGTATCAGGCATGAGAGAGCTCAGAGTGAAAAATCTGAAATAATACTCTTGTCTTGAATTTTAATATAATAACAATGAAAGTGAAGTCTTAAATCAGATTTTGAGCTGAAAAATCTCATGCTTGAATATTGTATACATACAGAAACCCACAGAAAATAACACAAGTGATGCTTTAGAAGAATGTTTATCATTTCTTAAAATAGCCACAGTGAATGAAAGTATTATTGGATTGCATCAAATGTGTTTTCCTTCTGTAAGCTCATGTAAAAATACAGAGAACTATAATATCATATATAAATTAAATTTTAATAAGATTTAACCAAAATAATAACTCAGTTAAATAAATACTGCACTGTCTTAGTACTACTAAAATGCATCTCTCTCACTATCAAAATCCTATCGAAATGCATCAAAGGAATTTGCTCATTTGCAAACTTTGACTGAAAGTTTTCAAACAAAATGTAAAAATGGTGCTATAAATGCTACCATACTATCACAATATACTCCACAAAGAAATTCACTCGAATGCAACATTTTAGTCCGACCAAAATACACTCACTAGTAATCTTTCACTTAAAACCTCAAAACTCGATCAAAATCAATCACTTTTCAGATAATTCACTTGTAAACTTTCACTTAAAACTTTCAAACATAAATTCAAAATAGCACTAAGACCCTCCCACACTATTCAGATACACTCATCAACAAATTCTCTGTCATGCAAAATTTCACTAAACGCTTTAGAAGTTGTACAGTTTGTTTCTGAAATGGTACGGAAAACTAGTTTAATTTCACACTCAAATGTCCATTATATTCTGATTTAAGGTATCTTTACCTTAAAATGTGTAACTGGTTGGTCGAACATTTGCTTATCCATGGAAATTCATTCTCCCAGGCAACCTGGGATTTGCATTCATATTTTTTCCGTTTGGTATTGTGTTTAGTGGCCATGATGAATGACTGCTTGTAAAAAATGTTGGACAGCCTGCACTGAAAAAAATTAAACATTGGCTCAAATTAAAAAAATTGAGGTAATCAATCACACCTAATATTGTAGTGTTATACAATATAAATAATTCATTTGATTTGACCTGAAATATTTAACTTCATGTAAACCAATTTCTGACGGTTGAACCAAAGCAATTATTTCAGATTTTCCTAAATTAAAATAAATACATTGGTTTTATTACTTAATGTAAATAATCTACTTTGTTAAACCTGAATATTTTAAATTCATTTAAACAACTTTTGAATATGGGAGCAAACTATTTTTTTAAGTTGTCTCAAATAAAAATTTAAAGTCATCATAATTTAATGTTTATAGACCTGAATTAAAAAATAATAATTTTAATACCTTTAGATTTACACTCAGAAGCCATTCCTTTTCAACACATTTATTGTAGAATGAACATTTTTTTCCAACATAGACCCACTTCAACATTTTTTGTTTTACAAACAACAACCAGGAAATGTCTGCATTTTCAGGTGAACTGAATTTTCTCAATCACATTTTTCGCAAAATGTATTACCATAGTCCTACCTTAAGAACAGTCCTTTTCAATGATAACAGTTTTTTTCCCCTCAAATACAACAGCAACCAGTAAAAGTCTGCATCTTCAGGTAAAATGATTTTTTTTTCCAATCACTATATTTTTTTTACCATATTGTATTAACATAGAACAGTGCTTTCTCAACCACGAGTTATTTTTCTCTCAAATACAAACGGTAATCAAGACATGCATTTTCAAGTGAACAAACAGCATTTAGGCACAATTTTTTCCTCAGTGAACAGTGACCATTTGAAAATGGAATGTAATACAGTCAGAGAGGAATTATTCCTTAAAATAAAAAGTGATGTGTGTGAATGTCCTCAGTTCCATAACCTGCAGACGTGTGAGGTAGCTCCTGACCCTCTCTTGGTCTGAAAAATCTGCAATAAACAAATCAGTGCTCTCCAGGTTTTCAGCGCAATGCCCACTTGTGCCTGTGAAAACTTAGGCAAATTCTTTTGTCAATACTGCAGCAGAAATGCAGTTATGCAAGTGTAAGTTTCAAACAACAACCCCAGATAAAATGGTACAAAGTCTTGGTTGTAGAAATGCCATTAAATCAGGCCAGACAGTGGAACTCAACTGTGCCTACTCTTGGCTGTAAAGCTGGGTACTCAGCCTATGAATTTTTGGGGACATCTTTTTTCCACCAAGCTCCATCAGGACTTTTTGCACAAACTCAAGGGTGTACTGCAGATTTTTTGGATATTTTATGTTGAGAGCGTAGGTGAGCCCGAAGAACATAGCAACAGCCGTTGCTATTGTGGGCACCTCTCTGAGGACCTCTGTTCCGTCAATGACGATTTTAAATGTCCTCGTTTCCACTGACGATTGCCATGGCTGCTTCATTTTCCTGCATATCCTGCACACACACAAAAACAACAAATGAGGACAATTAGAAAGAGCATTTCCTGAAGACAATGCGTGTCAATGCTGAACATCATTGTTGAAGCAATGCTGAATCCACTGAAGAAACTGCTGAAGCAATGCTGATAAGGCTGACGCAACAGCTGAAAAGTATAACTTGTAAGCTAAGAGATGAATGGTGATGAATTTAAGTACTCATGGCAGTTGAAATGTTAAAAATGCATGTTTAAGTGTAATAGTTGAGTAGTTTGCAGTGTATAACAGTGGATTTAGATTCTTCAATCATATTTGCTGGAACTGTCACCAGGGCCGTCGACAGGGGGGGACAACCGGGTATTTTGTCCCGGGCCCAGGCATGAGGGGGGGCCCAGAACTGGTCCCTCATGAAGATGCCATTAATCATTCTGTTTCATTTCAAAATGTGTTGATTTGGGGGAGAAAAATGTGCTATATTTGCATTCAATTAATGATTTCTGGTTCTTTTGCCTTTATTGTCTTCGAAAATAGATTCAAGAACCCACCTACCACCCCTAATGCAGAAATGGTTTGGTCTTTGATTAAGGCGCCAAATAACACGGCACTATTCCATCATAACGCTTCGACAATAAGCGTGCGCGAGCCCGTTTGCCAACATGCACAAGTCAGGAGCAAAGAAAAGAAAAGAGAAAAAGAGATGAAGAAGCCAAGAGCCTCAGGGGCTCACTGCATAGATATTTTAGAAAAGATTCAGATGATGGGGATAGATTAGGGATAAAATTAGCTCATGTTTTAAGTCGTTCAAATTCTGTAAAGCTGCTTTGCTACAATGTTTATTGTTAAAAGCGCTATACAAATAAACTTGATTTGATTTGATTTGATTTGATTTGATGATGCAGCAGGTGGTGAAGGCAGTGGGGCAGCTGAGCCAGGTAAGACACAGATAACTTTTTTCCAGCCCCGTAATGTAACCCCAGCACGCGCGATGCGCCATTCATAATTATAAAGTAGGGGATAGCAGGGTACACTGAGTGAACACTGAAATGCACAGGGCATTGAATTATTTCATAAACATATCGGTTTAATAACACTGTGTTGCATATATCTCAATGAAGCAAAGAATAGCACATTGGCCCGCAATCATATCCAAATGTTTTAGGCATGCTTGCTGAGCTGGACTCCGGTTAGCTGAAAGCCCGTGGAACGCTGCCTCTTGTTAATTAAACCTTATTTTGTTGGAAATCATCCCGTGTAGATACGACGGCATGTGAAATTGCCAGCTAGATAGAGTTTAATGTAACGAATGGGCTATAAATGGGGTGTTTTGAGGTTAGTCTGTTGCAAAACATTAAACTTTCGCTTAGACTGGATACTCTTCAAACAATTCCCTTGCTCAAGTGAAAAATGATAGGCCTGTATGAAAAGCGCAATTAATGAAAGTAGCCTAATAAGCCCTAAATGAATAAAACAACCTCTGTTTTATTGTTGTTGCTTACACGTTAAGATATTGAAATCTTCTCGGTCCAGTTCTATATCCAGGGAACGTTGTAATCCTTTTGGTTTATCTGTAATAAACGTGTCAGCCCCCAGGTCAGATAGGCTAATGTTACGTGGTTGGGAGGGTGTCAATTTTTTTTGTAACATTCTAAATCGAGTACGGAAAGGACGTTTATGAAAAACAAGACAAAAAAATACACTGAAAAACTCACTGTACACATCACTAGTGGCACACACGGACTGGCCATCGGGAGTAGCGGGAGTTTTCCCGGTGGGCCGGCGGAGAAAAAAAAAAAACAGTTGCGCGCTGGCCTTTAATATGATAAGCAATGTTAACAGTTTCTTTAAGAAACTGTTAACATTGCTTATTACAGTTGCGCGCTGGCCTTTAATATGATAAGCAATGTTAACAGTTTCTTAAAGAAACTGTTAACATTGCTTATCATATTAAAGGCCAGCGCGCAACTGTTTTTTTTTTTTTTTCTCCGCCCACCCACGCTGAACCACCGGCCCACCACTCCCGCTACTCCCAATGGCCAGTCCGTGTGTGACTAGTGGTGATGCTTCTATGTTCAGATTTTGGGAAAGCCATAACTCCGTTCTCATTGAGGCCCAGTTCCATCCCGTAAACAATCATTTTGGTTTATCAACTACCTGCGCTCAAACATGTCACAGGAGAGGCTCAATGGGCTGGCTATGCTCTCTATAGAGCGCGAACTTGCAAAGAAGCTGGACTTCAATGACCTTATTGACGACTTTGCCACAGCAAAAGTCCGGCGCATTGCATTTCGCACCTGAATAGTTGCAGACTAAGGAAATGTTCAAACTGTAAATATGTTGAAATGTTGAAATAAAATGGTTGACTGTTTTAATGGGCTTGGAATACCTGTTATTTAAGGGTTGGAGTGAATGGAGACTGTGAAAAGAGGGGTTGGGTGTGGGTGGTTGCTGTGTGGCGATGTGCATGCGCGCGTATGTGTGTGTGTGGGGGGGCCCACTCAGATTATTTTGTCCCGGGCCCAGCCAAAGCTGTCAACAGCCCTGACTGTCACTATATGTATATATACACTATACATGCCAGGCCTGTAGTGGCATTGTCACATTGCCACAGAGAAGAAGTGGAAAGCTGCTACCGTAAACAAACTGCAAACAAGTGACTGAACAGGAAAAGTTGTGCCAGAACAAATATGACAATTGATCAATGCTGAAAACGTACACAGATGTCAGTGTTTCACCTGTAACAACAGTGGGGGGGAAAAAAGAAAAAAAAAACTGAGGACGGCACGCTGTGCTCTCCAGCTGACTGCAGCCGATCTGAGGGGAGCGCTGCTGTTCATCTCTCCTCAGCTTGGTGTTTGTCTGCACTTTGTATAGAAAATGTGAAGATCTAACTTCCGTCTGAGCACTGACAGACATGTCAGAGAGCATTTTAATGGTTAATAATCTGTTAATGAGCCTGTTTTTATAGCAATTTGGCCATAATTTTAAATAGTCACAAATTCGAGGAATGTTTATTACTATATATATATATATATATATATATATATATATATATATATATATACACAGTGCTATGTTGCATCTCAAAACAAAAGTTGGTATATAGGTATTGTCTGTGTTAGTGAGAGAGATGCCCTTACCTGGCATTCTTTAATGAGGTGATGCACAGGTTCACCCAGGTACATCATTAAAGATTTGAAGATGCACTCTCTTCTAATTGTGATGTCCACAGTCTGAGGAAGAATAGGTATTATTAAAAGCACATACATCCCAGGCGGCACGGTGGTGTAGTGGTTAGCGCTGTCGCCTCACAGCAAGAAGGTCCAGGTTCGAGCCCCGTGGCCGGCGAGGGCCTTTCTGTGTGGAGTTTGCATGTTCTCCCCGTGTCCGCGTGGGTTTCCTCCAGGTGCTCCGGTTTCCCCCACAGTTCAAAGACATGCAGGTTAGGTTAACTGGTGACTCTAAATTGAGCGTAGGTGTGAATGTGAGTGTGAATGGTTGTCTGTGTCTATGTGTCAGCCCTGTGATGACCTGGCGACTTGTCCAGGGTGAACCCCGCCTTTCGCCCATAGTCAGCTGGGATAGCCTCCAGCTTGCCTGCGACCCTGTAGAACAGGATAAAGCGGCTACAGATAATGAGATGAGATGAGACATACACCCCAACTATTCAAGTATGGATCCCACTGAGAACCAACTCGTACATAGATACCTCATCTAAAACCTGCAAAGTTGCCTTGGTCTGCTCTTTCACACATCCTCCCTTGCTCCTGATGACCTCCAGCAGTTTCGATGTGTGCTTGTCTAACTGCACTATGAACTTAGTCTCCAAGGGAACTGTTGTCACCCGCATGAACTCAGCATTAATCTGGAGAAACAAAAACAGAGCATGCAGAAAAACTTTGAAAGTGTATTAAATAAATTCTCTTCTGTAAAGACCTACGTTTTGAAGGTTCAAAAATCATCTTTCATGAATATCTAATTAATGGCATTAATAAATATATTAAGTCCCTCTCCTCTCAAAAATAGGTCTAAGGTAGCCTGGCTAACGCGACTTCAAAGCTCTGCGAGCATTTGGTCTGGCAAAGATATTAAGCCCAACCGTTTCCCAAAGTGCGTGCTTGACCCACCTCCCTGAAATGCCTCAGTTTGCTACTGGTCGAAGCCAGAAAAGGCTGTGACGAAGCTTAAACCAATCACATCACTCTTTCCTCTGACGTATGTGATGCGACGGAAGCTGCTTGAGTAACAGGAAGAAGAACTGGTAGATTAAACTCTTACCGAAGTCGGTCGGGAGCAAGGCGAAAGCGTCCTTCCTTTCAATAAATACCTCCAGGGCTGCTCTTTGCTCCGTTTTCAATGAGAACTTCCCGTTGAATGCTTTCAATACAGCATCTACCGCTGTGTCAAAGGCTTGCCGCTGCTCCATGTTCGTGATGTTTCTAGTGAATGAAGCGCTTCCGGCATAGATTCTGTAAACAATCTATGGCTTCCGGTCGCAGTTCTACTACGTCACTGCCTTGAACACGCCTCTACCCAGGGCCGTTGGAGATGCTCAAAGTTGATTGGCTTCTGATTTTTCGGGAGCTTGGAAGAGCTGGAGATAGCTTGCCTTGCCAGACTAAGTTCGCAACAGGCCCTCGTGTTGCGTCACACTTAGGATGGGCGGGCCCAGGCTAGGTCTAAGGTGCCTTACATCTAAAAACATACCTCTTCCATCTGAAAAAGTGCTGGCCATCTTGCCAACATGTCTTCAATGCTCGGTTGCTTATGCACTATTGCTTGTCTATGGTATCCAAACGTCTTTGCCATCTTTTCTTTTATTGTTTGGCAGTTGTTTTTTTTCTGTAGTTCAGTCAAAAGGGAAACCCTCTCTTGTTCCAGGCTTCCTGTAGTCTCACCACTTGGCAAAGATGGAAAATGATTGGCCTCAGCTCGTCTAGGTCTCTTGACATTCTTTGCTGGGTAGGAGTCCCCTTGAGACTTGGATTTCAAAGAATTCACTGTAACCTCAGCAGATGTACTGTGTGCCTTAAGTTGGGTCCTGTAGTTGGCCATTTTCATCTTCAACCTGTGCTTCCAACCATAGCTCTCATTGAAAGACCCTGGTTCTTTCAGGTAGGGGTGCTTCTTTGTCAGTGCTTCAGCAACATCACTGAAGTCAGAATCTTCAGGGTATGGTGTGTATGTGTAGATACTTTCAGCTACTTTCTCCAGTATGTCTGACAGCATTTTTGAGCTAGGTGTCAGTCTAGTTTGGCTTCTCATGTACTCTGCATTCCCCCTCTGCAGTTGACATTCTGTGTCATAGGAGAAGCGTGGGATTGGGAACTGTTGTGGCCACTGTTGGGTCCTTAGTGAGTCTGAGGAAGGGCTGCTAAGCAGTATTGTGTCGTCTGTATGTGCAGACACTGAGGAGTCATCACTGTCCAGTCCAAACAAAGGGATGCTACTCACTGGGGGATCAAGTGCATACAAGACAACAGTTGAATCAGGGTCTAACTGGATTACTTTGAGAACTGTAAGGTCCTTAATTACAGTTGTAGAGGTCAATTTCACAAATATGTTCCCAAAATCTGTGTCCTTGTACTGCAGCCTTATGAATCCCTCTAATCCACATGCATTCTTGACCTCATCGATTAACTCTTCCAGTGAATTGGGAATCCCATTGCGTAGCTCCATTCTCACACTGCTGTTTTCACTCAGGATAACCAGCAATCGAACGGATGTGTTTTCCGTCATGGTGCCCTGTCATTGAACGCGTACGGGCACAACACACGTCACACACCTGGCATCGAAAACACCTTTTAGCTAGCCCTCAACAGTGGCTGCACTTGACTTTTTGAATGACAGTGACCTAAAAATCATGGCAGTCTAATTTTACCCGTTTTTCCTTATTGAATTATCATTAAGGTATAGATATTCAACAACATTTAATTTTAGTTCCTGTTTAATTAATATTCACCGCAGTTCTGCTGAGCTCATGAGGCCGAGCTCAAGCTTCACTGCTGCCACACACACGCACCGTGGCAGCCAGCTTCCTCTCCAGAGCTCCGGTGACCCATAAAACCTCGGCTCAGCCTCGCCAACGACAACAGCGACCCCCCCTCCCCCCAGCGCAAATCCTAGCAGAACGTTTCATTGCCCACAAAAGCACAAACTCACACAAACTTAAGACAGACTCTTTGTCTGGGGCTAAAATTTACGCCCAGTCATCTTTAAAAATAGGAAAGACTTACCTTAATGTTACCACAATGCCGTAGGGTCTTTTATTTTTCACCACATCTTCTGCAATGGAGGATTGAGGCGGAAGTAGGTTAATTGCCGCCAGAACTTTTAAAGAATGCGCATACGAGAATCACTCAGTCTAATAAAAATGCTTTGATTAAAATAAAAAAAATCTGTTTGGTGCCTCGCTGTCAGTTTACATTATAGTAAAGTAAAACAATTTGATTAAACCATAAACATAAGAGTTTAATTTAATTGAGCAAAGTATTTTTTTTATTCACTGGAATGAAAACAAATACTTTACAGTGGTGCTTGAAAGTTTGTGAACCCTTTAGAATTTTCTATATTTCTGCATAAATATGACCTAAAACATCATCAGATTTTCACACAAGTCCTAAAAGTAGATAAAGAGAACCCAGTTAAACAAATGAGACAAAAATATTATACTTGGTCATTTATTTATTGAGGAAAATGATCCAATATTACATATCTGTGAGTGGCAAAAGTATGTGAACCTCTAGGATTAGCAGTTAATTTGAAGCTGAAATTAGAGTCGGGTGTTTTCAAGCAATGGGATGACAATCAGGTGTGAGTGGGCACCCTGTTTTATTTAAAGAACAGGGATCTATCAAAGTCTGATCTTCACAACACATGTTTGTGGAAGTGTATCATGGCATGAACAAAGGAGATTTCTGAGGACCTCAGAAAAAGCATTGTTGATGCTCATCAGGCTGGAAAAGGTTACAAAACCATCTCGAAAGAGCTTGGACTCCACCAATCCACAGTCAGATAGATTGTGTACAAATGGAAGAAATTCAAGACCAGTGTTACCCTCCCCAGGAGTGGCTGACCAACAAAGATCACTCCAAGAGCAAGGTGTGTAATAGTCGGCAAGGTCATAAAGGACCCCAGGGTAACTTCTAAGCAACTGAAGGCCTCTCTCACATTGGCTAATGTTAATGTTCATGAGTCCACCATCAGGAGAACACTGAACAACAATAGTGTGTATGGCAGGGTTGCAAGGAGAAAGCCACTGCTCTCCAAAAAGAACATTGCTGCTCGTCTGCAGTTTGCTAAAGATCACATGGGCAAGCCAGAAGGCTATTGGAAAAATGTTTTGTGGACGGATGAGACCAAAATAGAACTCTTTGGTTTAAATGAGAAATGTTATGTTTGGAGAAAGGAAAACACTGCATTCCAGCATAAGAACCTTATCCCATCTGTGAAACATGGTGGTGGTAGTATCATGGTTTGGGCCTGTTTTGCTGCATCTGGGCCAGGACGGCTTGCCATCATTGATGGAACAATGAATTCTGAATTATACCAGCAAATTCTAAAGGAAAATGTCAGGACATCTGTCCATGAACTGAATCTCAAGAGAAGGTGGGTCATGCAGCAAGACAACGACCCTAAGCACACAAGTGGTTCTATCAAAGAATGGTTAAAGAAGAATAAAGTTCATGTTTTGGAATGGCCAAGTCAAAGTCCTGACCTTAATCCAATTGAAATGTTGTGGAAGGACCTGAAGTGAGCAGTTCATGTGAGGAAACCCGCCAACATCCCAGAGTTGAAGCTGTTCTGTATGGAGGAATGGGCTAAAATTCCTCCAAGCCGATGTGCAGGACTGATCAACAGTTACCGCAAATGTTTAGTTGCAGTTATTGCTACACAAGGGGGTCACAGCAGATACTGAAAGCAAAGGTTCACATACTTTTGCCCCTCACAGATCTGTAATATTAGATCATTTTCCTCAATAAATAAATGACCAAGTATAATATTTTTGTCTCATTTGTTTAACTGGGTTCTCTTTATCTACTTTTAGGACTTGTGTGAAAATCTGATGATGTTTTAGGTCACATTTATGCAGAAATATAGAAAATTCTAAAGGGTTCACAAACTTTCAAGCACCACTGTAAATGAACAACAGCTTTGTTTCACTTTTTTCAGTGTGGGTGAATCCTACATTACGGAAGTGACTGTCGTTCTGTTCGTTGATTGGTTAAAAATCAGTTGATGTCAGCAGTGTTTCTCATATGATTCTGATTGGACATAATTGGGAGTATTTTTAACTTGGTGGTAGGGATTTCCCCAAACCGGGAGATTATCCAGTTTTTAACAAATACGATCGGGAGGCGGGAGATGGAGGCTAAAATCGGGAGCCTCCCACCGAAATCGGGAGGGTTAGCAAGTATGCTGTTGTACAGACTGGTCATTCCAGCATGTGCCAATGCTCCTCATACGGTTGACTCCAGTTGCGATACACCGCTCTTAGTCCTCGTTCATTTACTTGCTCCAGTTTTCTCTTGTCTGATGATCAACAAAAGTGCCAGACCAGACCATACTATGACAAATACGGTAGAATGGCCACCATGTAGATGTTTAGCTTGGCCTTGATTGGAATAAGTTTTTGAAGTCTCATTCATTCACCCCTATTCATCAGCTCGTTTTCTTACAGGTTTCTTATATATGTTCTGTCAAGAGCAGGTTGCTGTTGTTGGCTACTCCAAGCAATTTTAGGTTCTCTAGTGACTTAATTTTAGAGCTGTCGATTACAATATCTAGTGATTGGGAGTTCTTTGGTATAACCATTGCTTGATGGTCAGTGTTTCCCTCCAGAAAGTTCTCACAGTACCTCTTTGAGGTGTTGTGTCCATTGCTAGTTAATACCTTGACTGCCTCCTCTGGATCTTAATGAGAATAGTACATTTGATGATAGGGCGGCACGGTGGTGTAGTGGTTAGCGCTGTTGCCTCACAGCAAGAAGGTCCGGGTTCGAGCCCCGTGGCCGGCGAGGGCCTTTCTGTGCGGAGTTTGCATGTTCTCCCCGTGTCCGCGTGGGTTTCCTCCAGGTGCTCCGGTTTCCCCCACAGTCCAAAGGCATGCAGGTTAGGTTAACTGGTGACTCTAAATTGAGCGTAGGTGTGAATGTGAGTGTGAATGTGGTTGTCTGTGTCTATGTGTCAGCCCTGTGATGACCTGGCGACTTGTCCAGGGTGTACCCCGCCTTTCTCCCGTAGTCAGCTGGGATAGGCTCCAGCTTGCCTGCGACTGTGTAGAAGGATAAAGCGGCTAGAGATAATGAGATGAGACATTTGATGATCATCTGCATAGGCTGAAAGCTGACACTGAACATAAAATATATTGTTCTGATATATGTTCCATAGTGTAGGCCCTATTGATGATCCTTGCAGATATCCTTTTTTTGACACTTTTCCAGTTCCTGGTTACTTGGCTTAAACATACTTTACTTTCTCAGCCTGTAAAGTATGATCTCATAACTTCTACACCTGCGTGGGAAAGCCCATAAGCCCTCAGTTTTGACAAGAGTAAAGCCGGGTGCATAGAACTGAATGGTTTACTCATGTCTGTTGACAGAATGGCAACCGTCTTTCCATTGTCTACCTCATACTTCTAATCTTCCACTAGATGAATTAGCATAGATTCACAACCGTAGAGCTTATGATAGGCGGAGTTAAATGGATCAAATATTGAATTAAACTGTTCCACTAATTGTAGATACAGCAACTTTTCAAAAATTTTATCGACTGCTGTCAAGATTGTTACCAGTCTGTAATTGGCAACTTCATTTGGATCGTCTTTCTTATAAACCAGAATCCATTCCACCATCTTCCACTCCTTTGGCCAATGTCTTTCCGCAATTACCTTATTAAAGATGCTAGTGAGAGGGGTTGCCACTTCCTCAGCAGTAAGTTTTAGGATACTTGTGAATCATGGCCAGTTGCCTTTGGAGGGTTAACTGCTTGCAGAGCTCCAAGCACCTCTGTTCTTGTCATTGGTCTTATCTGAATGGAGTTAGGCTGGTGTCTTACGCCAGTCAACTCTGTGCCTAGGTGGATACAATCCTCTGTTAAAGTCACTGACTCAGGGCCTCTTATATCATCTGTGAGCATTGAGAAATAATTAGCAAATTTTTCAGCCACAAGTTTCTGGTCATGTAGAATATTGTATAATATTGTCTTGAAATTTCAGTTCAAATGCAAACAAAATTTCAATCACTTTAGATGTAAATATGCTGCATTTCAACAAATGAAACTACTGTAAAAACATGGATTACTGTCAGATCATTCTGATGTTAGCTGAAAGTTAATTCAGTTTATTTGCAACCTTGTTACCATCTGTACAAAAGTGATGACATTTACAGTATATTTCATATTTGCACATGAAATTCATACAAATTTTACACAAAATTCAGTGGATGGATAAGCCGTTTCAGCTAAAGACCTATCCATGTGTTTCTGTCTGTGCCCCATTACCACATATACAAAAGGAGCCATCTTAGGATTGCCATTTGCTTTCCTTACGTAGTAGTGTATATGTGTAAAATGGATGTAGCAATAGGCACAGGAAGAAGACATCAATGCAGAAGACCAAAAACATTTAACAACACAGCTAAACAACACAGTGCTCTCTCTCTCTCTCTCTCTCTCTCTCCCTACTGACTATCTGAAAGACATACAGAGACACATTAACAGATAGCCAGTAATTAGACACAGGTGTTACTCATCACATGTTACCTGCTGGTTCAACCTGACTCCTTGCCTGTAATTACTTTTTATGTCTGGAGAATGAGGAACTGGGGACAGGTGGGGCAAGTCAAGGTGTGTTTACTTTTTATTTGCACTTTTCAGTGACTACTAGCACATGTATATACCGACACACACACACACACACACACACACACATTGGGGAACACATCTCTCTCTCTCTCATTACTGGCAATCTGAAAGATATACAGAGACACACATAAATAGACAGCCAGTAATTAGACACAGGTGTAACTCATCACATGTTACCTGCTGGTTCAACCTGACTCCTCACCATTCATAGCCGACACTCGACAACACCCTCACTGCCACATACCCCCACTGCCCTACTCAGGCCAGGGAGCCTTCCAGCCTGCAGCTGACTCCCCCACCTGGAGGGGCAGGTAATCTGCCACCACCATCTGCACCCCCAGCCTGTGGGCCACCTCTAATTTAAAGGGCTGATGTGCCAGATACCAATGAGTGACCCATGCTTTGGAATCCTTTATGCAGTGGAGCCATTGGAGCAAGGTATGGTCAGAATAGAGGGTGAATGGGCATCCTAGCAGGTAGTAGCAGAGAGTGAGGACTATCCCCTTGATGTCCAAATACTCCTTCTCTATGGTGCTGTACTTTGACTCTCATGGAGAGCTTGTGGCTGATGTACAGCATTGGGTGCTCCTCTCCCTCCACAACCTGGGACAAAACAGCCCCCAGCCCTATGTCCAACACATTGGTCTGCAAAACAAAAGGGAGAGAAAAGTCAGGAGAATGCAACAGCAGACCCCCAAACAAAACCACTTTTACCTGCACAAAAGCCTGTTCGGACTGCACTGTCCACTGGACCAAATCTGGTGCCCCCTTTTTAATGAGGTCAGTCAGCAGGCTGGTGACATCCAAAAAGTTAAGCATAAACTGCCTATAATAGCCAGCCTACCCCAGGAACTGCTTCACCCCCTTTTTGGTCTTCGGTCTTGGGCAGGCCACAGTTGCTGCAGTCTCATCAATTTGGGGACGTGCCTGCCCATAACCCAAGTGGAAGCCCAGATACTGTACTTCCACCTATCCAATTGCACACTTTTTCAGGTTTGCTGAGAACCTCACATTCCTCAGTAACCTCAGGACAGCCCTTAGATGTTGTAAATGCCACTGCCAATCATTACTATAAATAATAATGTCATCTAAGTAGGCAGTGGCATATGCATTTTGGGGATGGAGAATTTGGTCCATGAGACAATTTTGTTGGGGCCCCAAACAACCCAAAAGGAAGGGTGACAAATTGATGTAAACCAAACAGAATGGAAAAGGCCGTTTTTTCACGGGATAATGGAGTCAAGGGGATCTGCCAACATCCAGTGTAGAATAAAAGCAAGCCATGGCTAACCGATCAAGCAGTTTATCAGTGTGAGACATCAGATATGTGTCAATTTAGACACCGCTTTGACTTTTCTGTCATCCACACAAAACTGGACCAAGTCTTAGTTCCCAAGACCAACGGGCTGCTCCAGTCACTATGCGACTCCTCAATTACTCCCATATCAAGCATCAACTTGAGTTCATCCCGAACCACATTTTTCTTGTGTTTGGGGAGTTGATCCAGGTGACTGCACACCACCACACACAGGGGAGTCTCTGGTGCTTGATGAGGTCCGTGCAACCAGGGAGGGGCAAGAACACATCGCAGAATTTCTCCTGCAACCTAATAACCTGGTGAGAGATGGTCTCCACAGGGGACCGAGGTGAATTGGGCTGCATTTTTTAGGTCCCAGCTCCACCCTCGCTGGAACTACTATCACCAGAGCCACAGGAACCTCCCCTCTCTACAGTTTCAGGAGATGGAAGTGATAAATTTGACATACATCACTTCTATCTGTGCCCATGACATCAGAGTCAACTTCCCCAATTTGCCCTGTGAGCTCAAAGGGCCCTTGCCACTTAGTGAGTAATTCTGAGATTGATGTGGGCAGTAAAATGAGCAGTTTATCTCCCAGTGTACTTTGGAATCCTGACTCGGGAGATAATGTGGAAGAGTGCCTCTGCAACATTATATGCAGCAATATTGTAGAGAATCACTGCTTTTGGATATTGCATTGCATAGCCCACTTTGACTAACACAAAGCCATACCCGTGTGCAGATCAATCTAATGGCCCGATGAGATCCATGCCCATTCTTTGGAAGGAAAGCTCAATTAATGATAATGGGTGCAATGGCGCTTTTAGCGTAGCTGCTGGGTTTACTAGCTGGCATTGGCGACAAGTCGCACACCACCTGTGGACATCGGCACAAATCCCTGGGCAACAGAAACAAGCCATGAGATGAATTAATATTTTGTCCTGACCTGGATACCCAGCCATGGGATTATGATGAGCCGCATGGAATAAAAACTCCCTATGGCTCTTCGGGACCAACAACTGTCATCTCTTCCTTAGTCTGAGTCCTGTTTTACACCATGGTGTGCTGGGGGGGCAGCACATCCAAGAAGGACACATCCAGGCTGGACAAACTGATCAGGCAGGCCGGCTCTGTGTTCGGCATGAAGCTGGACTCTCTGGTGACGGTGGCAGAGAAGAGGTCTATGGACAAACTATTGAACATCATGGACAATGCCAGTCACCCTCTGCACACCGTCATCAGCAACCAGAGGAGCCTGTTCAGTGACAGAATGCTCCTTCCCAAGTGCAGGACGAACAGACTCAAAAACTCCTTTGTCCCTCACGCCATCAGACTGTACAACTCCTCTCTGGGGGGGAGGAGGGGTAACAGGAGGACAGAGGATGGGAAGGAGCAGTAGCCTAGCCTGACAATAAGCAATACCGGACAATGTGCAATATAATGTGCATTATAAAGTGCAATATCTCTCCTGCCGCCGCCCCCCTTCTCCCCACCTTTTCCCCCCTACTTCCCCCCTTCCCCTTCCTCTCTTCCCCATATCTTATTCTTTTTATATTTGTATATGTAAATACTTAATTTATTTTAATTTATCTAGAAGTTTTTTCTATTTCTTTTCTCTGTTTATCTGTAATGATGCTGCTGGCATCTTAATTTCCCTGAGGGAACCCACCCAAAGGGATCAATAAAGTTTTATCTAATCTAATCTAATCTAATCTAATCTAATCTAATCTAATCTAATCTAATCTAATGTGTCACTCAATATAGCCTATCCTTAACCCTTTGGGGTCTGAGGGTATTTTCTGGAGCTCTAATGATTTTGAACTGATTTTGTTATCAATTTCAACAAATCTAAACAGTGTTTTCAAAGTCATATAACTTTTATATTCAGCACAAGTTTAACTACAATAATATCTCTGTCGTTTGTATGTCATGATTGTACTTTTAAAAAAATAACAGATAAATGAAGATGTAAAAAGCAGTTTTCGAACGGTTTTGGAATGTGTGAAAAAACATGACCTTACCCATTGTGTTGAACTGTTTTGGTCACTTGAGGTGATTCTGTTCAGTCTGAGGAATGGATCAAGCACAAAAACTTAAATCTGCTCCATTGATTTGGACAATTAACTGACCATCAAAAAATGTATGTCCTATTGTTTTGTGATAAAGGGTTGGCAGCGGGAGGGGTATTCAATGAGAATAGTAAAAAAATTCCATTCCATTCAATGAGAAGAGTGAAAACCCCTCCCACTGCCACCTCTTAATTCCATCAGATCAACTCTTAATCCCATCAGGTCAAATCCCAATGGGTAAGGTCATGTTTTTTCACACATCCAACACAGTTCTAAAACCACTTTTTACAACAACTTCATTTATCTGGTATTTGACTTTATTTTGGTATTTGACTCTATTCAGTGTGTCTTGAAATTAACTCTTGTACTATTTTACTCAGTTCAGAGCCACAATCAACTCTGTTACACAATTACTCTATAATTTTGCTCCCACACCAACTCCAAATTTTATTTTCTAAACTCAAAGAAGAGCAAAATTAACTATTTTTGAGGAAAATACTTTTAACTCTGGAAAAATTGCTCAGTCATTTTTCCTGTGTATGCACAACACCGCACACATATCAACTGATATGCTCATAATAAATAAAATAAATATTTACTCTTACTTGAGTTGATCTTCGGCTGGATCGAGTCAAAGTGTAAAAAAAAATGGCACCGCTCATCTTCAGTGTCACAGTTCTCAAGATTGAACTGAATCATGAATTGAATCGCTGTCCTGAAATTGAATCACTGTCCTGAATTATCTGAAGCACATAAAATCCGTGTGCCATCTCACAAGAAGTTTTACCTCCAAATAGCCTGAACTTTAGCTGACAGATTTTATCCTGTTTACGGTGTGCATTCCCATCATGAAAGAGAAACCAACTGAAACCGAAAGAGTGAAAGTGATGATCATTCCATTTCCATGTGAATAGTCTTTTTTATGAATTTGTAAGTGTGTGCTTAGTGCTCTGACTCCAGTGTGACTGAGTAAGGTGACAAGTTTTATGTTTCATTTAATTTAGGTAATTTAAAAAATAATATTATTTGGCAGTGGGCACATAGTAAAGTATAAAGTTTCTCTTAATATGTTTATCATGTTTGTATGATAAAAACTCAAAGATATTTATCTAAATACATGACCTACTCATTCTAAACCTGCCAAACTTCACCAGCAAAGCACTCAACCCCAGAGGGTTAATAAAACAAAAATATAGGGGCCAAACTAGACGGAAGCATGGATGCACCATGGGATCACCAGTATACCCTGTAGTGGCCAATCTGTACATGGAGGAAGTGGAAAACAAAGCCTTGACCACTTTTTCAGGAGTTGCTCCCAGCCACTGGTTCAGGTATATGGATGACACTTGGGTAAAAATCAAAACCCATGAGGTGGAAGCCTTCACAGAGCACATCAATGCAATGGATATCAACATCAATTTCACTTGGGAGGATGTCAGTGGAAACAACCTAGCCTTTTTAGACTGCAGCATGCACATCAAACAAGACAGAAGCCTTAGCATTGAGGTCTACCAGAACCCCCACACACACAGACCAGTACCTACTATTTGACTCTCACCACCCACTGGAACACAAATTTGGGGTCATTAGGACTTTACATCACAGGGCCTAGAACATTTCTACAATGGTTGAGGGCAAACAGGAGTAAAAACGCATCAAGGAAGCACTTCAGAAGTGCGGGTATCCTAACTGGGCTTTTGTCAAGACCAGGAAAAGAAACATAATGGACAGGGAAGAAAACATCAACAAATGCAAGAACATTGTCATTCCCTACATTTCTGGACTATCTGAGAAACTCAGGATCTTCCTCTCTAAACACAACATCTCTGTACATTTCAGATCCAGCAACACTCTGAGATGGAAACTGGTCCACCCTGAGGACAGAATACCCAGACACAAATAGGACAACGTAGTGTATGCAATTCAATGCAGTGAGGAATGCACAGACCTGTACACTGGGGAAATGAAACAACCACTTCACAGGTGCATGGCTCAACACAGGACAGCCAGTTCCTCAGGCCAGGGCTCTGCAGTCTATCTTAATCTTAATAACAGGACACTCATCTCAGGACTGTGTTGTATGCATTTTAGCCAGAGAAGACTGGTGGTTTGAAAGAGGAGTAAAAGAAGCCATCTTCGTCAACCTGGAACATCCATGACTGAATAGAGGAGGTTGTCTGAGGCCCTGTCCACACGGCAACGGATTCAGGTGACTCCGATACAATTGCTTATCGTTTAGGCCTGGCGTCCACACGGCACCGGCATTTTGGGTGCCCAAAACGCAATCTTTTTGAGAACAGGTTCCAGAGTGGAAAGATCTGGCAACGTTGCCGTTGTGAAGTCGTCTGGATGAGTAGAACGGATTTGTTTACGATGACGTCACAACCACATGACTGTGAGTGCTTCACGCCGGGTAGAAGTGTAACGAACTCGATGCGAGTTGTCAACAAATCCTATAACTTGGTTCATGAAACGCGCTTACAAAATATTTTCACTGTGAATATTTATTGTGTAATGGTGCAAAGTGAGAGAGAGAGAGAGAGACAGAGAGACTCTGCCCTTAGGGCAGAGTCAATCCCACCAGCAAAAATAGGGAAAAAAAGGAGCGATCTCACCTCTTCAGATGTTGGTTTAAGTGCTACAATACATTCCTCAAAAAGGGCGTAGAAGAGCAAATTAATCCATCAACGTGTAGCATTCAATTTATTCCGGACCATTAAAGACGCCGCCTTCCGTGTAGAATCATACGTCATCCTCGCCGCCATATTGGATAGGTCAAAGCGGAGAATAAAGATTCATGTGCTGCGTTTAACTGTACCAACAGGTTTACCGTCCAAACGAGATCACATGGGATTACCTTTCACAGGTGAGAAACAACAAATTAATCCATCAACGTGCATCATTCAATTTATTCCGGACCATTAAAGACGCCGCCTTCCGCGTAGAATCATACGTCATCCTCGCCGCCATATTGGATAGGTCAAAGCGGAGAATAAAGATTCATGTGCTGCGTTTAACTGTACCAACAGGTTTACCGTCCAAACGAGATCACATGGGATTACCTTTCACAGGTGAGAAACAACAAATTAATCCATCAACATGTAGCATTCAATTTATTCCAGACCATTAAAGACGCCGCCTTCTGCGTAGAATCATACGTCATCCTCGCTGCCATATTGGATAGGTCAAAGCGGAGAATAAAGATTAGCTGCGTTTAACTGTACCAACAGGTTTGCCGTCCAAACGAGATCACATGGGATTACCTTTCACAGGTGAGACTGGAAAAATACTTTTCATTGTATTTGGTCATTATAATGTAATTTTACGAACAGATTTTCCTGACTTTGTGGCTAATATGAAGTCTCACGCATAATAGTTTATGCGCATGCGTCTTTACTTCTTCTATTGTTCTGGTGTCTCCGAAGGGACCGTCTTACAGCGCCCCTAGAGGTGTGGCATGTGTATTGCATCGTTTTCAGCAAGCGTTGCGTTGCCATATGGACCTGATATTTTACTGATCATTGCCCATTTGGACGCGATATATTTTTAAATAACATCTCGTTGCCGTTGCCGTGTGGACAGGGCCTGAGACACCACTTATCAGCCACCTACAATGCAGTCCTTGGCACACTTCTCAGAAAACTGAATACACATTTACACCAAGACTCAGCTGACTTCAATGACTCACATGACGGCAAAGAGAGCCAACAACCCACAGATCACCCTAACAACCCTCTAGGCTGCTCACACCATTCAAACCTGGCCTCCAGGGACCCTAACGACTTATAGAATGATTGAGAGGGTCAACGACCCATTTGACCTCAACGACTCTCATTAGGGTTGCTTGGAACAACAACACCGCATCACTGGCCAAAAAAGCCCAACAGCGTCTGTACTTCCTCCGCAAACTGAGGAGAGCAAGAGTCCCGGCCCCCATCATGCACACATTCTACAGAGGCACCATTGAGAACATCCTGACCAGCTGCATCACCGTGTGGTACGGCGCCTGCACCGTGTCCTGCTGCAAGACTCTGCAGCGCATCGTGAGAGCAGCTGAGAAGATCATTGGTGTCTCTCTTCCTTCTCTTATGGATATCTATAACTCCCGCCTCACCCGCAAAGCCATCCACCCATCTCACAGCCTCTTCAGCCTGCTGCCGTCGGGGAGGAGACTGCGGAGTCTCTGGGCCAAAACCAGCAGGCTCAAGAACAGTTTCTTTCACCAGGCGGTCAGGAGGCTCAACTCCCTCCCTGTTCTGCCCCTCCTTCCCCCTCTGCCCCCTGCCACAGATTCTGCCCACACACCCCCTGCCCCCCCTTCAGCATCTGCATCTGACATGTCATCCTCACAGTTCCCCCCCCAACACACACACACACACACACATACATACATCTCATTGTTCATTAACACACTGAACTCAGGGACCGCACATCTCACTTTACCTCGCTCATTTGCACTATTCCGCACTACCTCACCTTAACAACTGCTAGTTTGTTTATTTTGCTTATTTCATGTTTCATGTTTACCTGCTATACCTCAAGTGCCCTTGACTGTTTGGTTATTTGTACCAATTTATGTGTGTGTGTGTGTGTGTGTGTGTGTGTGTGTGTGTGTGTGTGTGTGTGTGTGTGTGTGTGTTTAGTCTAGTTAATATCTAGAGTGTTTTATACTGTTTATATTGTCTGTTTGAGTGTTTAGTCTGTCTTGTTCTTATCTAGTGTTTATACTGTTTATTTATACTGTTTATATTGTTTGAGTGTTTAGTCTAGTTCATATCTAGAGTGTTTATACTGTTTATATTGTTTGTTTTTTTTCAATTATTCTATTTTTATTTATTGCATTGCCAGTTTGCACCGTGGGTCAGAGAGGACTGATATTTCATCTGTGCTGTATGTCGAGCATGTATAGCATATTTGACAATAAAGTTGACTTGACTTGACTTTTGGTAAATATCTGGAACTCCTCACTAGTCAGACAGAACTGAAGAAGCCTTTCGGATGAGAGGTGAAATGTCTTCAAGGATTTCAAACAAGTCCAGTTGCCTTCTTCAGCACCTATGGCATATGACCAAACCATCTGAGTTGGGCATGCTCCACAAAAGTGAGAACACTCTCTACCCCCACTTCTTGTCAAATTTTTTAATTCCTGATTTTGTCGAGTTTGGTTACACCCTTGATCATTCAGAGAATTCTCATTTCTGCACCTTACTCTTGGTCTTTGATGTAACGTCCATGTTTCGCAGCTGTAACATAGTATTGGTTGTACCGGTAGGATGGTCTTATATATATACAGTGCTCAGCGTAAACGAGTACACCCTCTTTGAAAAGTAACGTTTTAAACAATATCTCAATGAACACAATTTCCAAAATGTTGAAAAGACAAAGTTTAATATAACATCTGTTTAACTTATAACGTGAAAGTAAGGATAATAATATAAACTTAGATTACACATTTTTCAGTTTTACTCAAATTAGGGTGGTGCAAAAATGAGTACACCCTACAACAAAAACTACTACATCTAGTACTAAAAGAGGTCATTGTTGAAGAATGGAAAAAGATTGATGTTGCAAAATATCGCCAACTTGTTCATTCCATGACTAGAAGACTCGGTGCTGTCATTAAAAATCATGGAGGCCATACAAAGTACTAGATGTAGTAGTTTTTGTTGTGGGGTGTACTCATTTTTGCACCACCCTAATTTGAGTAAAACTGAAAAATGTGTAATCTAAGTTTATATTATTAACCTTACTTTCACGTTATAAGTTAAACAGATGTTATATTAAACTTTGTCTTGTCAACATTTTGGAAATTGTTTGTGTTCATTGAGATATTGTTTAAAATGTTACTTTTCAAAGAGGGTGCACTCATTTACGCTGAGCACTGTATATACTGTGTGTATTTTCACTTTTCGAGGTATGTGTTTTCATGGAAATATTATATACAATCAGATAAAGTACAAGTCTCCTAAAATGTCACTTAATTAACAAAGTAAAATTACTTAAATGCTTTACACCTTTGTAGATCAGCTGAGAAGAAATTAGCTGCCTATAGGCCTTTAGGACCTCATTCATTAACGGATCACTCAGTAGTGATGGGATAATTTATCTAGTTTCAATAATATTAAAAGCATGCATCCTCTTTCTGTAAAAGACACAACTCCACATCTGCACATTCCTAATTCTCTACCAGCTGTGATTTTAGGTATACGTTATTTACTTCATGATCAACTTTATTATAATGGGAGCGTTTTCCAGTTTTCCCATTACTGCACTTCTTCTGTTTCAATGTACCTTGGTTTGGTGGCTGAATGATTTATGTGCATGTGTGAGTAGTATGTAATGCTGTCAATAGGCCACGTGATCCTGAACACATGTGGATGTACTGCCCTCTAGTGGTCATCTCACGGCACACATTACTGGATTAGTATTGTATTAAACTTTTTTTTTTTTACTTTTTTACTTTTTTTAGTGGAAGTCTAGGCATCTGTACAATATAGGACAACTTTCAGTACACTAAAAAAAACACAGTAAAATTTGATATTTATTTACAGTTCAATTCCTGTTCATAATTGTTCCAGTTTAATAAAAGTAACTTCTGCAATGTTCGAATTCATTTACATGTAAAAGCCTTTTGTGATTTTGTTTCGATTGGGACAGAGTCTGAAGAAGACAGAAAATATTATCTGGTGCAGATTTTACTGTTTTATTTTCTTCTCTTATCCCAACATATGTTCAAACCATTCTGGACTGAAGGAGTGTCACTGAGCAGAGTTAACAATGGTAATAACCATCCAGCGTTAAACCATTTAAACAGCATCACAGTCAATCATAAACCTGAACACACAATCAGTGTTCTTGTAATGAGCAATAACATCTGTACTGCTGCTCTTAAACATTAAAATCTTTCTTATGTAAAGATCAGCATAATAATATACAGCTCAGGTTTAGGGTCTGGATCAATTTCTTGTCGTTAGCATTTTACTTATGAGGGTTTTTTTCCCTCTAGAGTTCATCCAGGTGTCTAATCAAGTTTCTGTAGCAGTTACCATAGTGACAGTAGGTTCTTTACAAAATCACCAGAATGCTTTTACACATGGTGTTCTTTCTTTCTTTCTTTCTTTCTTTCTTTCTTTCTTTCTTTCTTTCTTTCTTTACAACAGCGTTTATGAAGTTTTTATCACCTGACCAATCAGGGCACAGCTCTCAGAGCAAGCAAGAAACTCCAACATGAAGGACAAAGTGCAGGTGAAAACTGTGTCATCGAAATAAATATATTTGATACGTTATATACGTTAGCGTTTCTAATCCAGCCCCTGGGGGTGCATAAGCGTACTCTTGGTGCCGGTCTCAAGCCCGGATAAATTGAAGAGGTTTGCATCAGGAAGGGCATCCGGTGTAAAACTGTGCCAAATCTAACATGCAGATTGAAAAGAGAAATACCATACCGGATCGGTCGGGGCCCGGGTTAACAACAACCACCTCTGGTACTGTTGGTCAACAGGGTGCCGGTGGAAAGTATACTACTGTTGTGCCAAAATGGAGAAGGAGAAAGAGAGGAGGAGGTGTGTTAGGAGAGAGCGTGAAAGTTGGAAGGGAAGGAGCTTAGAATTGAGGGTAGGAACACTGAATGTGGGAACATGACTGGCAGAGTGAGAGAGTTAGCAGGTCTGATGGAAAGAAGGAAGCTGGACATTTTGTGTGTGCAGGAGACGAGGTGGAAAGGAAGCAAGGCCAAGAACATTGGAGGTGGATGCAAGTTGTTTTATTATGGAGTCGATGGAAAGGGAAATGGTGTTGGTATTGTTTTGAGGGGAGAGTTGGTCAACAGTGTGATTGATGTGAAGAGGGTGTCAGATAGAGTGATAGGCATGAAGTTGGAGATTCAAGGAGTGGTAATCAGTGTTGTGTGTGCATACGCCCCACAGGTTGGATATGAGAATGAAGAGAAAGAGTCTTTCTGGGAAAAGATGGATGAAGTGGTAGAAAGTATACCGAGAGAGGAGTGTGTGCTGATAGGAGCAGATTTCAATGGACATGTTGGTGAGGGAAACAGAGGAGATGATGTGATGGGCAGATATGGTGTAAGAGAGAGAAATGTGGAAGGGCAAATGGTGGCTGATTTTTCAAAGAGGATGAATTTGGCAATAGTCAATACATACTTCATGTTTAAGAGTGGAGGAAGATCTACACAGGTGGCCTACATACTCTGCAGAAGGGGTAACCTGAAGGAGATTGGAGACTGTAAAGTGATGGCAGGGGAGAGTGTAGCTAGACAACATCGAGTGGTCGTGTGCAGGATGAGCTTGAAAGTGAAAAAGAGGAAGCGTGAAATAGTGGAGCCGAAGATTAAGTGGTGGAAACTAAAAGAGGTTGAACATCAGAAGGAGTTGAGGGAAGAAATGAAATGAGCATTGAGTGGTAATGGAAGTCTGCCAGAAGATTGGGATACTACTGCTATACTAGTAAGAGAGTGAGCAAGGAAGGTGCTAGGGTGGTCATTGGGAAGGAGGAAGGAAGACAAGGAGCCATGATGGTGGAACAAAGAAGTGCAGGAAATTATAAAAGAGAAGAGGCTAGCAAAGAAGAACTAGGACGATCAGAGAGATGAGGAACGCAGGTGGTTATACAGAGACACGAGACAGAAAGCAAAAAGAGCAGTAGCAAAGGCGAAAGCAGATGCATACCAGGAATTGTACGAAAGACTGGAGACCAAAGAAGGAGAGAAAGACCTGTACAGACTAGCTAGGCAGAGAAACAGGGAAGCGAGGGATGTACAGCAGGTAAGAGTGATGAAAGATGTAAATGAAAATGTGCTGACAAACAAAGAGAGTGTATTAAGAAGGTGTAAAGAGTACTTTGAGGATTTATTAAATGAGGAGAATCCAAGAGAGAAAAGGTCAGATTCATTGGAGACAGCAAATCAGGAAGCAGAGTTGGTTAGTAAGGATGAGGTGAGGGCAGCCATGAAAAGAATGAAGACTGGGAAAGCAGTTGGACCAGATGGTATCCCGATTGAGGCTTGGGGATGTTTGGGTGAGACGGCTGTGGAGTTCCTAATGAGATTGTTTAATAAGATTTTAGAGAATGAGAAAATGCCGAATGAATGGAGAAAGAGTGCGCTAGTCCCAATATACAAGAATAAGGGAGATGTGCAGAGCTGCAGTAATTACAGAGGGATAAAATTGATGAACCACACCATGAAGCTATGGGAAAGGGTATTGGAGGCGAGATTAAGAAGAGAGGTAGCAATCTGTGAACAGCAGTACGGGTTTATGCCAAGGAAGAGCACATCGGATGCAAGTTTTGCTTTAAGAATGTTAATGGAAGTACAGGGAAAGCCAGAGAAAGCTACATTGTGTGTTTGTAGACCTGGAGAAGGCATACGATAGAATGCCGAGAGATGAGTTATGGTATTGTATGAGAAAGTGTGGAGTGAATGAGAAGTATATTAGAGTGGTGCAAGACATGTATGAGAACAGTGAAACAGCAGTGAGGTGTGCAGTTGGAATGACTGAATGGTTCAAGGTGAAGGTGGGACTTCATCAAGGATCTGCTTTGAGTCCTTTCTTGTTTGCCATAGTGATGGATAGCTTGACGGACGAAGTGAGGCAAGAGTCACCATGGAACATGATGTTTGCGGAGGATATTGTGATATGTGGTGAAAGTAGAAAGGAGGTTGAGTTGGGTTTGGAGAGATGGAGGTATGCATTGGAATGAAGAGGAATGAAGGTGAGCAGGAGCAAAACAGGATACATGTGTATCAATGAGAATGGGGATGAGAGTGTAGTGAAGCTGCAAGGAGTAGATGTAAAGAAAGTTGCTGAATTCAAGTACCTGGGGTCAACTGTGCAGGAAAATGGGGGCTGTGATAGTGAGGTGAGAAAGAGAGTGCAGGCAGGGTGGAGCAGTTGGAGAAGGATTTCGGGAGTCATTTGTGATCGGAAAGTCCCAGCAAAAGTGAAAGGTAAGATGTATAAGACAGTAGTGAAACCAGCTGTGATGTATGGATTGGAGACCGTACCCTTAACGAAGAGACAGGAGGCAAAGTTGGAGGTGGCGGAGTTGAGGATGTTAAGGTTTGTGATGGGAGTGACAAGGTTGGACAGGATAAGGAATGAGCACATCAGAGGGACAGCACATGTGGAGAGCTTGGGAATTAAGCGAAGAGAGATGAGACTGAGATGGTATGGGCACATCCTGAGAAGAGATGCAGAGCATGTTGGAAGGAGAATGTTGAGGATGGAGCTGCCAGGCACACGAAAACGAGGAAGGCCAAAGAGGAGATCATGGATGTGGTGAGAGAGGACATGAAAGTGGCAGGTGTGGTAGAGAAGGATGCGGAAGACAGAGAGCAGTGGAGATGAAAGATCTGCTGTGGCGACCCCTAATCGGGAGCAGCCAAAAGAAGAAGAAGAAGAAGAAGATATAAGCTAGCGTTTCTATAGCAACAGCTCATTCACAGGGACTTGTATTGTGGATGCTACACCTTATAAATGGATTTAAACATCTTGAAGTTTTCTCTACAGACATGCTTATGTAATGTTTATGGAAGGAGTCTCCAGTGTCAGTGCTTTGTCACAGCCAGAGGTAAAGCTGAAAGTTTTCTGGCATCTTCAAGACAAAAGAGTTTATGCTTCTTTGTGGGTTCTCTACATCATACAAGCTGAATTTCTTTTGTCTTATTTATTCCAAAAGATAGAGGAAAAAAGGGGTCTGGTGATGGAATGACTGTTTATCGCTGCTATAATGTACGTGACAACAGGAACTAACATGTAACATTAAATGTAACTAAATAATTGGTAAATGGCTGTTGTTTAAGAGGTATAAAACAGTTGGGGATGAAATAATGAAGTTCAGGATGGTAAAAGTAATTCTTCCACTAGTGTTGTAGTCAAGACCACTGAAATCAACACCAAAACCATGGTCATGCCCAAGACCAGTGTATCAATACAAAGTTATTGAGGGGTTGAGACCAAGTCAAGACCATGGCAAGGTGAGACCGAGTCAAAACCAGGATCAGACCAGTGTGTGTGAAGGGAGCGGGGGAGGGGCGACAGCCATTAAGAGTAGCAAAAATTTCAAATTCGCAATGAGTTATGTTATTGGTCGCATTTGAAGCATAAGGTTTTACATTCAATCACAGTAACGATGTTAACAAATAAATCAGACAGTGCACAGGCAGTTTAGTGAAATCCACACAGTTGTGGTCTTCTGACCAGTCTTGAAATAAAATCCAGAGTCCTCCATGTCTGAGACCTTGACAAGCTCAAGTAAAAATGCGTTCGATTCCAAGACGAGACTGAGACCTTCAAAAAGTGGTCTTGAGATGAAGAATGGTCTCAGGCACTCCAACACTATCTGCCACACCTACAGTAGATATATTTCCAGTGAAAGGGAAGACATTTTGAGGATTTGGGTGTGTGAATTCCTCACTGGATGCTTTTGGAACACACACACACACACACACACATGAGTGCATCAGACATGAGTTATGAACGTGATATGCACAAGAGGAAGGAATAAAATATGGAGAGTTATGATGACGTATTGTGTTGTCTCATCACAAACTTTCCAACCTCTCTCAACTGTCAGTATTTTTTAATAGCTCCAACCACTTCCTCATTCCTGAGCTGGATACACTTCTTCATTTACTTTTTTGTCAATCATTTCCCTTTCCACTTAGTGTGCAGAACAAACCACAATTTAACACCCAGAACAACCACTGACATGAATAAATACATCCTGTGTTTTTATTTGTAGCCTGTATTTTCTTTCATTTTATTATCACTTCCCTGAACTGAGAAAAGAACAGAAAACCACCAAATTTGCTTGTAATGGATGTCTTAGGGAAGGTGTTAAGCATTTAAAGTATGCCACTATAAAACAGAAATGTAACTCTGCAGCCATTCTACAGGAACAGTGTCAGTATTCAGATGAGACTGATCAGTTCTTATGGACCTTAACTTTCCAACAGTGAAGAAATACAGTACAAAGTAGTTATACTTTCCTGAAGGTTTTGTGATGTACACCATCAGACACATGACTAGCACAGATTCCTCCCTCTGAAAAAGTAGTTCCATCATTGAAAGATGTGATTTGACACATTTACAGCTTAGTTTATGTACAAACCCCATTTCCAGAAAAATTACAATATTTTCCAAAATGCAATAAAAACAAAAATCTGATTTTTTAAATTCCTGTGAACCTTTATCTCATCTCATCTCATTATCTGTAGCCGCTTTATCCTGTCCTACAGGGTCGCAGGCGAGCTGGAGCCTATCCCAGCTGACTACGGGCGAAAGGCGGGGTACACCCTGGACAAGTCGCCAGGTCATCACAGGGCTGACACATAGACACAGACAACCATTCACATTCACACCTACGCTCAATTTAGAGTCACCAGTTAACCTAACCTGCATGTCTTTGGACTGTGGGGGAAACCGGAGCACCCGGAGGAAACCCACGCGGACACGGGGAGAACATGCAAACTCCGCACAGAAAGGCCCTCACCGGCCACGAGGCTCGAACCCGGACCTTCTTGCTGTGAGGCGACAGCGCTAACCACTACACCACCGTGCCGCCTCTGAACCTTTATTTAACTGACAAAAGGACAAATAAAAGATTTTCAATTGTTTTATTGACCAACTTAATTGTATTTTGTAAATATAAATAAAGTTAGAATTTGGTGCTGCAACACACTCAAAAAAAGTTGGGATGGAGGCAAAATAAGACTGAAAAGTTTACAGGACATTCAAGTAACACTGTTTTGGAAGATTCCACAATAAGCAGGTTAATTGGTCACATGATTGGGTTTAAAAGGAGCAGCCCCAAAGGCTCAGTCTTTGCAAGCAAGGATGGGTGTGGCTCACTGCTTTGTGCCAAAATTCATAAGAAAATTGTTCGTCAATTCAAAAAGAAAATTTCTTAACAAAAGATTTTAGGTTTTCCAAAATCCATAGTCCATAATATTGTGAAAATATTCAGGGAATTTGGAGACATCTCAGTGGGTAAAGGGTGGGGTCGGAAACCACTGTTGAATGGGCGTGACCTTCGAGCTCTCAGGTGGCACTGTCTGAGAAACTGTTATGCTAATGTGACAAATATAGCCATATAGGCTCGGGAGGACTTTGGAAAACTGTCGGCACTTAACACAGTCCACCGCTACATCCAGAAATGCAACCTGAAACTGTATTACACAAGAAGGAAGCCATTCATCAACTCTATACAGAAACACCGCCGAGTTCTCTGGGCCGGAACTCATCTCAGATGGACCAAAAGACAGTGGAAATGTGTGCTGTGGTCAGATGCGTCACATTTCACCTCGTTTTCAGGAAAACCAGATGTCGAGTTCTCAGTGCCAAAGGTGAACATGAGCATCCAGTTTGTTATCAGAGAAAGGTGTAAAAGCAGCATCTGTGATGGTATGGGGGGGACATCAGTGCCCATGGCACAGGTGAGCTGCATGTGTGTGAAGGGACCATTGATATTTTTGGGTATATATTTGGATTTTAGAGAGACATATTCATCAATGCAATGTCTCTGCCCAGGAAGCTCATGCTTATTTGAGCAGGACAATGCCAGGCTTCATTCTGCAAGGGCTACAACAGCGTGGCTTCATAGACACAGAGTGCATGTGCTTGACTGGCCTGCTGCCAGTCCAGATCTGTCTCCTACAGAGAATGTGTGGCGCATCATGAAGAGGAGAATCAGACAGTGGTGACCACGGACTATTGAGCAGCTGAAGTCTTGTATCAAGAAAGAATGGACAAAACTTCCAATTGCAAAACTGCAACAATTAGTATCCTCAGATCCCATATGATTAAAATTTGTGATTCAAGGAAAGGTGATGTAACACAACGGTAATAATGTCTCTGTCCCAACTTTTTTTGAGTGTGTTGCAGGAATCAATTTCTAACTTTGATTATATTTACAAAATGCAATTAAGTTGGTCAGTAAAACTCTTGAAAATATTTTCTTTGTATTTTTGTCAGTTAAATAAAGGTTCATGTGTTTCCGTTTCCGGTTGAGAGTACGTCGTGCGCATTATGGCTGCCGCTTCTCGCCAGAGCTTTTTTTAATTTTATTTTTATTTTCTTTCTTTGTCAATTTTCATTTTATTTATTTATTTTTTCTGTGTGTTTGTGTAGTTTGATGTTTGTTTGAGTGCTTTGTCCACGGGTTGTGGGGTAGCTCCGGACCCAGTTTGGGCGTTGGTTCCTTCTAGGCCTTGGTTTGCCGTGGGTGATGCCTGTGCTCCCAGCTGTGGACTGCAGTGAGCTCGTTGCTCATTTAACATTCGTGGTTGTCCAGCAATCTGTGCTTTAATGCTTGGCGTGATGTTCCGAGCGATGTTGCTCGGTGGCGTCGCGGCGGCTGTGCAGGCGGTTTGGGACACACCAGCGCTCTGCGTGGCGGAGCTTCTGTGCTCGCTTTGTGGATCCACGGCGTGGTGTTCGAGCGATGTGGCTGACGGCGTCACGGCGGCGGTGCTGGAGATGTGGGACTCGTTTTCATGCGCCTTTTGGTGGGACTGTTTCTGCTACACCACGGGAATTACATCTTGACCCCTACTTGGTGGACTTTTTACTTTTATTTTTTATTATTTATTTATTATTTTTTATTGTTATTATTTTTTCTTTGTCTATAATTGTAAAGCATCCTTGGGTTTTTTGAAAGGCGCTATATAAATTGAACTTATTATTATTATTATTATTATTATTATTATTAACAAATCACAAATTTTTGTTTTTATTGCATTTGGAAATATCCCAACTTTTCTGGAAATGGGGTTGTACAAACACTTCTCAGGGGTAATTAGGTTCTTTGCCACACTTCCAAACAAAACTAAAATGCCTTTATACAGCTGATGCCAAAAGTTTACACACACACACACACACACACACACACACACAGGCTAAAGATATTCAATCTTAGTTTTTCACAATTCCACACATTTCACGTTATCATACATTTCTTTTGACAAGTCAATTAGGGTGTGTACTTTGTTTAGAGCAGATTTATTTCAGCTTTAATTCACTATATCAGAATTTCAGTGGGGGCGGCACGGTGGTGTAGTGGTTAGCGCTGTCGCCTCACAGCAAGAAGGTCCGGGTTCGAGCCCCGTGGCCGGCGAGGGCCTTTCTGTGTGGAGTTTGCATGTTCTCCTCGTGTCCGCGTGGGTTTCCTCCGGGTGCTCCGGTTTCCCCCACAGTCCAAAGACATGCAGGTTAGGTTAACTGGTGACTCTAAATTGAGCGTAGGTGTGAATGTGAGTGTGAATGGTTGTCTGTGTCTATGTGTCAGCCCTGTGATGACCTGGCGACTTGTCCAGGGTGTACCCTGCCTTTCGCCCGTAGTCAGCTGGGATAGGCTCCAGCTTGCCTGCGACCCTGTAGAACAGGATAAAGCGGCTACAGATAATGAGATGAGATGACAATTTCAGTGGGTCAGAAGTTTGCATACGTTACATCTCTTTAAACAGTCTGGAAGATCCCAGAAACTGATGTGCTCACTTTTAGAAGCTGCTGACTAGCCAGTTGCCACTGTTGGAGTCAGTGCCTTTCGCACTTGACACTTCTGGGAAACTCCAAGGAACTCAGCTCGGGGGGGGGGAACTGTGCAAGTCTGGTTCCTCCTTAGGAGCAATTTTAAAATAACCGAAGTTACCATGAGTATCTGTACAAACTTGTGATGGAAGAAATGAAGCCTCATGAAATCCAGAATCATTCAAAGCAATTGTGTTGGAAACTCCCCCCCCCACTTAATCAGCCTTTGAAAAAGTTGTTTACAAGGAACTGATGTGGCAAACACAGATACACTCAGCGGCCACTCTAATAGGAACTTGTTGATTCTAAGATCCCTGTTCTTGGCTGCAGGAGTGGAACCCAAAGTGTTCTTCTGTTTTCTGTTGCATGCTGAGATGGTTTTCTGCTCACCATGGTTGTAAAGAGTGATTATATGAGTTACTATATCCTTCCTGGCAAAAAAAAAAAGCTCGAACCAATCTGTCCATTTCCCTCTGACCCTCTCTTATCAACAAGGCTTTTGTTTCCACCCACAGAACCGTCACATGATGTTTTTTTGTTTTCCGCACCATTCTGTGTAAACTCTAGATACTGTTGTGTGTGAAAACCCCAGGAGATCAGCAGTTTTTGAAATACTCAAACCAGTCCATCTGGATCAAACCAACACCCATACCACAGTGAAAGTCCACACTTGAGATCACAATTTTTCCAATTCTGATGTTTGAACATTGTGAACATTAACTGAAGCTTAGGTCAGAGAAAACACCACAAAAAAAAAAAAAAAAGAGTTGCTAAAGAGTGGTGAGTTTATGCACTGGTCAAGTCAAGTTTATTTGTAAAGCGCTGTTAACAATAAACATTGTCACGAAGCAGCTTGGGTGGCATGGTGGTGTAGTGGTTAGCGCTGTCGCCTCACAGCAAGAAGGTCCTGGGTTTGAGCCCCGGGGCCGGCGAGGGCCTTTCTGTGTGGAGTTTGCATGTTGTGGGTGTGCTCCGGTTTCCCCCACAGTCCAAAGACATGCAGGTTAAGTGGTGACTCTAAATTGACCGTAGATGTGAATGGTTGTCTATGTGTCAGCCCTGTGATGACCTGGTGACTTGTCCAGGGTGTACCCCGCCTTTTGCCCGTAGTCAGCTGGGATAGGCTCCAGCTTGCCTGCGACCCTGTAGAAGGATAAAGCGGCTAGAGATAATGAGATGAGATGAGAAGTTCACGATGTGCTTTTTTATTTTTACAATTTACCTTACATTTTTGGGGCGGCACGGTGGTGTAGTGGTTAGCGCTGGCGCCTCACAGCAAGAAGGTCCGGGTTCGAGCCCCGGGGCTGGCGAGGGCCTTTCTGTGTGGAGTTTGCATGTTCTCCCCGTGTCCGCGTGGGTTTCCTCCGGGTGCTCCGGTTTCCCCCACAGTCCAAAGACATGCAGGTTAGGTTAGGTTAACTGGTGACTCTAAATTGAGCGTAGGTGTGAATGTGAGTGTGAATGGTTGTCTGTGTCTATGTGTCAGCCCTGTGATGACCTGGCGACTTGTCCAGGGTGAACCCCGCCTTTCGCCCGTAGTCAGCTGGGATAGGCTCCAGCTCGCCTGCGACCCTGTAGAACAGGATAAAGCGGCTAGAGATAATGAGATGAAACCTTACATTTTTTGTTATGTTCAAGGTTTCACCAACTGTTTCTCACAGATGCCTCCAACATGGCAGTGTTTGCTCAGCTGAATAACAAAGTTTTGCAAAAAGTTGTTCGACAAAAAACTAAAAAAATAAACTCTTATAAACATGTCAACACAAAATGTGTCTTTTTAAAGTATTTCTTTTACTTTCTCTTTCATTATCAATAAAGAAAATCAACTAAACAATGTGTGGTTTTTTTTAAGGTTTAACCATCAACTGTTTCTCACGGATGCCTCCAACATGGCAGTGTTTTGCAAAAAGCTGCTAGACAAAAAAGTAAAAAACTCGTATAAACATGTAAACATAAAATAAGTCTTTTTAAAGTATTTCTCTTTTACTTTCTCTTTTTTACTTTACTTAGGATAAAAATATCCTTTGGCTTACAAATGAACATTGGCAGATAACATATAAGGTGTTTAGTCCACCTTAATAATTACTTCTAAGGCATTCAGGGCCTCAGAAAGCCCAGACACCTCCACCAAATTCAAGGCTAGGTTGTCTGCCCTACATCTTACGCATTCGTTACTTGTGTGCCGTGACCGTGTGATGCAGGTTTTGCATCCAAGGATTGCCCTGCAGCAAGTTGCCAGCATTGGGTCCATCACTGGCCCTGCAAGACAGAGACAAAAAATAATTAGACACCAGGGATGCAACAGTACAATGTGCCTACGGTTCGGTACGGTTCAGGGTTTTAGGGCCACGGGTATGGTTCTACTTCAGCACAATATATAGACAGGAGCACAATATATACACAGGAGTATAAGTTTAAACATACAGTATATCAGAAATGAACCCCATATACTGTATGTATATGTACCAAATTTGATAGTTTTGTATGCATATTTAATATTTAAATTAACTTCTTTTATAGAGGTCTCAGGAAGATATTTCTCCTTTAAAGGCACACACAAAGTTAGGTGATCTGGTCAGTTGACCTTTCATACTGGTCACATGATTTTGACACAGGTTAATCTAGAAAGTCTATTGTTCAATTTTAAAGAAAAAGTTGCCATTTAAACCTAATAGAAACCACTCTGGAGCTTCCAAAAGACAGGAAAAAAAGTTGGTCACTAATGTGATCGCTGGGATTAAATGGGTTAAGGAACACGCCAGCATTTAGGGGAACTAGCCTGTTTGAAAATGTGACAACATACTGTACCTTTACACACACAGCAGCTGAATGCGGCTCTGATATCTTCAGCTTGTTCCTCAGTCAAGATATGTGTACTTCTGGATTCGATGGCCAGCTTGGAGAGTTTTTTGATAGCATCGGTCACATCTGTGAGGGACTGGGCCGCCATAACCACCTCTTCAATTTTTTCATACGCCTCTTGGAGGCCCATTGCATCATCATTTCGGCTAAAAACAAGAACAATATTTGAAGAAGAAACATTACAAAACTCTAAATATATAGTTTTTAAATTATATTGTCCTCAAGTAATCTCAATCAAAAAGCCACTTAAATGTTATAATCAAGCACAGCATGTCAAGCCCAAACAAAATAAAATGGACTGATTTGAAGTTAACTACATTTATAGAAACTATTTTTTGTAAACTTATCACAAATGCACTTAGAGGGTTTTGCATCTGAACCCTTCGTTTCACTAGTTTGCCCTTTAGTGCTTGGTGTACAGTAAAAGCACGTTTGGCATGGTAGCTGGCCTTGGTCCCGGGATGCTTAAAGTGATATCCGCTCGCACCCCCGTGTGTATAGAGGGATGGTAGAGTGGGACCACTAGTGAAATGGAGGAGTAAGGGGAGGAGGTGGGAAAATTCAAGAAGCCTTCACACATGACAGGTGAATGAGCAGGAGGGATTAAATCTCTGAGAAGGCGGGAGAAGGTAAGACAGCTGTCAATCATTCCACGGGCTTCCTCCCGAACTATGTTTTAAAAACAACATTTACATTTTTTGACAGTTCTTTGATTAAGGGTACTTACCTTGATTTCCTTCTTTTCCCTGATTTTAGTTCAGCGAAGTGCATCTCCGGAAGGGCAAGAATTTTTCTCGCATTTTGCTTCCAGTATATGGAGCCTATAGAGAGGACACAGGAATAGTATTTTAGATACATCTATGGATGTATAGGCAATCAGATAAGAAAAAGATCTATTTTTTCCACTGAAATGACCCAGTACTTTTTTTTAGTCATCACCAAAACATTTAAGGACCCCTGATCTACACTACAAAGGCAAAAGTTTTTGTTTTTTTTTTGTATAATACCTCTGGTTCCCTCTGAGTCCAGTATTTCATTTCCCTGCCCATCAGTCAGGATCAGGGGGTCATAGGCCCCTAGGGCATCTTGCACTTTGGCAAGAATGCCCTGAACTGTGGCATCCCCCTCCAGGAATCTGATCACCAGCATTCTGTTGGGTTGCAACCTGCCGTTGACAAGCTCAGCCATGAACACAGATCTAGAATATATTCAAAGGGGTGACATATTAGTAGATACTCATTTACTTCCAAGGCTGTGAAACTACAACAATGCATAAGACAACATGAGAAAAATTCACTGCCAATTAGGTTAACTGGTAAAATTGTGTGTATAATTTATGACAAATTAACATTCAATCAATCAAAATTTATTTAAAGAGGAGACAGTTCATAAGGAACTTTTTCCAGAATCAGTATGACGTAAGGTTCTAAGCTGCCATGTCTATGAGCTGCCGTGCCCCTTTAGGAGACTAGCAGGGGTTCAGAATGAATGGAGTTTAATGGGGAAATTTTAAAAAGTGAAGCCCATTTAGGAGACCGGAATTCCACTTTGTTGCATTGGTGACGAGTAGAATGATTTATCTTGGTTATCATATTGAAATCTTTGGTATAGGGGTGCATAGCAATGCACAATTTAGAGAAGGCTTCATCAGTCATGTAAAACGGCCTGTTATGATCCAATATTCTTTCACATTTGCTGAATAAATGGCAGAAAAATGATGAAGAAGGCACTTAACTGTAGTACAGTCAACATCTGTGGTTGGTTGAAGAGAGCAACTGGACTTGCTTGAAGATTCTTGAAAACGTTTTGCCTCTCATCCTAAAGGCATCCTCAGTTCTGTCTGACTAATAGGGAGTATCCAGTATTTATCCTCTCATGGATCACCATAGAATCCGAATCAGAATGCTGATGGCTGCATTGTAGGTGGCTGATAAAAGATGTCATAGACACCCACCTCTGTTCAGTGATGGTCGTTCCAGGTTGACAAAATGAACGATCCTCTCTGGCTAAAATGTCTGCCAGTTTTCTGGAAGTCCTCTCATACTCCCGCACCAGTCGAAGGGATCTCATCCCAAAGTGCGTAGAAACATATCTGTGACGAATCTCAGTCATCCAGGTACATAGTAATCTGTGGTTGGTTGAAGAGAGTAACTGGACTTGCTTGAAGAGGTGGGTGTCTATGACATCTTTTATCAGCCACCTACAATTGTCATGGTCCTACCTGTGGTTTCCTCTCATCAGTTTACATTCCACTCCTCTCCACTCAGTATTACCTGCCACGCCCGCATGCTCCTTCCCCATCAGGCTCACCTGCTGTCACTTACCATCATTAACTCTCATTTGACTTTCAGTGGCCGTCATTGGCTGTTGCCTATCACCTGCTCCCTTCCCTGTGTGTATTTAAACTGCAGTCCTCCCAAGCTTCAGTGTTAGATCGTCTTTCAAGGCATTGACTCCGTCAACTCTTCAGCCCTGGTAACCTGACCCTGCATTTCTGTCTCCATTCTCGCTACCTGACCTGTGAGACTGTGTTTCAGCCTGTTCCCAAACTCCTGTCTGGCATGCTGTCCTGTCTGCCTGCGGAGAGACTGCCTGAACACCAAGGGCTGTCAGCTTGTAGCCAAACTATTCTGACAACGCCTGATCCTGTCTGATCTTAGAAGCTAAGCAGGGCTGGGCCTGGTTAGTACTTGGATGGGAGACCTCAGACGTCACCAGCCATCCCTGCCTCTCAGTCTTCTTGCCACTGAACTTCACACATACTCCCTTTCCCCTGCTATCAATAAATTCAACATTTAACTTGTGCTCTTGGGTCCTTGTCTGTTTGTCCAGACAACAATGCAGCCATCAGCATTCTGATTCTATGGTGATCCATGAGAGGATAAATACTGGATACTCCCTTTAGTCAGACAGAACTGAGGAAGCCTTTAGGATGAGAGGCGAAACGTTTTCAAGAATCTTCAAGCAAGTCCAGTTGCTCTCTTCAACCAACCACAGATTACTATGTACCTGGATGACTGAGATTCGTCACAGATATACAGTCAACATCCTGTTTTGAGTAGGGGTGGCTCTTTTACCACACAGGCCTGATTGTCTTAGTTACCGTAATTAGGTATAGCAGGTCTTTTCTGGTTAAACATTACTCAAGATTACCCAGACATTGAAATTGAACTGTAACATTGAAAACTACTGACATCCCTAAAAACAATGAAATTACTTAAAACTAAAACTTTAAACTAAAGTTTTATCTGACCACTGCAACTTACCTCTGATATGATTTTGACTGTGTGGCCCTTGGGGGTAGGCCTGCTGATGCACTTGAAGTGGAGGATGCACTGGCACCTTGACGAGCAAAGGCAAAGCGTGGTTGGGGCGGAGGCTGCTCCGTGCACCCCGTACTGGGCTCGGGGGGTCAAATCCACCGAGCTGAAGTACCCGTTCGACAGAAACACAGCCATGTTAGAAGCATCAGTGAGAAACACAGATGATGGTGAAACCTTCAACATAGAAAAAAACACACACACACAATGTCACCAGAGTGTACGTAGCACAGTACCTACACATACACCTCAATAAAACGTCATGATTTCATTTGTGATACGCAGCTGTACCGTCTAGCAGGCGCATACCATAAGCTTGAAAACAATTAAATACCTACATGTAACCGATTTTAATGCATCCCGTTTCTGTAACATAGCGGCTAGCCTACGACCATAGAGGGAAACACGCTTGTAGCTATGCAAACTGCACAGTCCTGTTATTAGCAAATGCAGCCTAAGAAAGCGGTGTTTTTATTATTAACCTTACCTCAAAAATAGTTGCAATTTTGTGTGTTGACATGTCTTCTTCATGTAGATTCACCCGTTTAGGGCCTTTGAAGAGCATGTACTGCATAGCATCCATGATCCATGAACTCGCTGGAGGTCGATCTATCGTCGTCGTCGTGTGTTGTAAGTGAGACATGAGTGAGCGCGAGCCAGGCGGTGTAATTTACTTCCGGGTAAAATATAGGATCAGTCAAATGAAATTCAATAAAGGAATAAATGAATATTACAAAATAAGAAAACGATCAGAAATGTTGTCCACTTTTCTAATACTGCTATTTGATGATGGCAATACATTTCGAAAACAAAATAGAGCCATTTCTGCTTGTATTGTTTTAAATAAAACACCAAGCTGCACCCTTTTTTAAATTTCATCTTTCATTCCAAAATAGAATGCTAATCAATTTTGTCAGTTTCAAATTATTTCAGAGAAAATTGTGGGTTCTTCTTTTTTCATGGAAAGGTATCAGCAAATTTTTCTATGTCTGTATCTGATATCCCTTTTCAACCAACAGGGAATTGAACATTTTTGTGCGCACAACAGATTTTGAATCTGATATAGTAAATCAAAGCTGAAATAAATCAGCTAAATAAACGTTACCTATTATTGTGAAATGACCTCTTATGAAAATAAATATCTTAATTGACTTTAACACGTGTCAGCCCTGTGATGACCTGGCGACTTGTCCAGGGTGAACCCCGCCTTTTGCCCGTAGTCAGCTGGGATAGGCTCCAGCTTGCCTGCGACCCTGTAGAACAGGATAAAGCGGCTACAGATAATGGATGGATGGATGGATGGATGGACTTAACACAATGTATGGTGTGTGTGTGTGTGAGAGAGAGAGAAATGGCTTTTAATTCAGTTTCTTTTATAAACTTTTGATCATAAAAGATTCTCAGCTTCCAAAAAGGGTTTAAATTGGAAGGCTTTCTGATAGAAAAAAAAAACTAGAATATCACTCAGTTCTCAAGTGCTTTAAATGTATGTTATGATCATCATGTGATTTTTGTGAGCTAGATCTTTGACCAGGTGTTAATCACAGAGAGAGAGAGAGAGAGAAGTCATATAGAGTTTACTGCTTCATAAAAAAAGACATATTGGACTGTAAAATACAAAATTAGATCAAGCAGGAGTGTAGTACATTTTACCCATAAAGTTTACACACTCAAATTATTTTCAGCCAACACACCTGACAGAAGCAGTACAAAACCACCACAATGTAAAGAGAAACATTCCACAGTTCTCTTCTACTAATCCCATTTCCAGAAAAGTTGGGATATTTTCCAAAATTCAATAAAAACAAAAATCTGCGGTTTGTTAATTCACGTGCACTTTTATTTAACTGACAAAAGTACAAAGAAAAGATTTTCAATAGTTTTACTGACCAACTTAATTATATTTTGTAAGTATAAACAAAGTTAGAATTTGATGCAGCACACTCAAAAAAGTTGGGACAGAGGCATTATTACCATTGTGTTCCATCACCTTTCCTTTAATAAAATTTTTTAATCACATGGGATTTGAGGATGCTAATTGTTGCAGTTTTGCAATTGGAATTTTTGTCCATTCTTTCTTGATGTAAGACTTCAGCTGTTCAACAGTCCATGGTCACCATTGTCTGATTCTCCTCTTCATGATGCACCACACATTCTCAATAGGAGACAGATCTGGACTGGCAGCAGGCCAGTTGAGCATATGCACTCTATGTCTACGAAGCCACGCTGTTGTAGCTCATGCAGAATGAGGCCTGACATTATCCTGCTCAAATAATCATGAATTTCCCAGGAAGACACGTCATTTTGATGGCAACATATATCTCTAAAATCCCAATATATGCCCCAATATATCAATGGTCCCTTCACACATACATGCAACTCACCTATGCCATAGACATAGACGTATACAACCTTTATTGTCATTCAGTATGCAACAAGTGTACACAGAACGAAATTTCGTTGCAATTTGGCTCAGCACAGAATTAAATATAAAAGTATATTAAAATAGGCAGCAGCAAAAATATTATAAAGTGCAATAGTATAAAGTGACCTAGGAATTGTTCAAGTATAAATAGAAGTTTAGAGTTCAGTTTGATGGGCATTGATCCCCCCCCCACCATCACAGCTACTGGCTTTTGCACCTTTCTCTGATCACAAACTGGATGGTCGTGTTCACCTTTGGCACTGAGAACTGAATGTCCAGTTTTCCTGAAAACGAGCTGAAATGTGACTCATCTGACCACAGCACACGTTTCCACTGTCTTTCAGCCCATCTGAGATGAGTTCAGGCCCAGAGAAATCAGCAGCGTTTCTGTATAGTATTGATGAATGGCTTCCTCTTTGTGTAATACAGTTTCAGGTTGCGTTTCTGGATGCAGCGGTGCACTGTTAAGTGATAACGGTTTTCTGAAGTCCTCCCGAGCCCATGTGGCTATATTTATCACATTAGCATGACGGTTTCTCAGGCAGTGCCACCTGAGGGCTCGAAGGTCACACACAGTGTATTAGCATACTGTATGTTCAGTACAACAAAATGTTTTTTAGTGCAAGCAGAATGTAAGAAGTTCTGATGTATCTCTCAGCTTTCCATCAGAAGGTTTTTTTTTGTACTTTTGATCCATTTTCACTTCCCTTACAGTAAAAGGCATCTTTGTGGTTGTAAGTGGAAGTTTAGAGAAAGAGCTGGTCGAGATGGTGAGGTATCAGTTTCTTTCATGTTGCTACCAAAGGTGGACAAAGTACCCAATTCATTACTTAACTCAAAGTACAGATCCCACTGGTCAAATGTTACTCTGATATAAGTGAAAGTTGTCCAGTCAAAATTTTACTTAAAGTGCCATTCCACCATTGGATGTATTCTTTGGCATAAAATACAATATAGTTTATGACAACATGACTAGACAGAGAAATCTTTTAGCTTCAAAATGATATATCAAACATAATTTTTTGACAACGACAAGTATATTAATTTTGCGACCAAAGTCACCTACCCTTTTCATTTCCGCATGGTAGTGAAACGTGATGTCATCGGCAGGTTCCCCTTCTTGTGTACCATGTGTCGGTCTATTTTTAGACCAGGAAACCCCCAAAGTGAGAGAGTCATTTCTCCTCGTATATGGGGGCCAAAAAAATTGTGAAAAATTTTGAGTTAATCTTTCAGTTAGCTAGATTTATTGGTATTAGCTAGATTTATTGGTATTATTTTTATCGCGTTCTATCCGCCATTGCTGATAATGTGTGCCACGTCACACGTCACGTGGTACACAAGAAGGGGAACCTGCCGATGACATCACGCGCGGAAATTAAAAGGGTAGGTGACTTTGGTCGCAAAATCAATATACTTGTCGTTGTCAAAAAATTATGTTTGATATATCATTTTGAAGCTAAATGATTTCTCTATCTAGTGATACCGTTTATATATGTTGTCAAAATATATTGTATTTTATGCCAAAGAATACATCCAATGGTGGAATGGCACTTTAAGCTAAAGTACTGAAGTATTTGCTTTTAAAAATACTTCAGTATTAAAAGTACATTTTCTGTCAGTGCATTGTTGTATTATTGCCACAACACTTACAAAACTTAATGCCTCTGAAGTAACCGACTGGATTTACTGACTTGTAGAACCTGTAGAAGAAACACCTGGTAGAACGTTACAAAATGAAACACGACTGAACTGAAAAAGAGCCATTGTCTTTTTCATTTTCTTTATTGTCAGGCTCCTCCCCACCCCCACAAACTAGCATGGTGTTCTGACCCAGCTCTGGCAGTGTGTGCACATGTATGTGTGTGTTAATCAGGAAGACAGTGGAATAGCTGTAAACGCAGCTTGCTCAGAAAATAAAAATGACAATCCAACCTGCTTTAAACCCAGGTCCACACCTTGAGCTTGGCGGCATGGTGGTGTAGTGGTTAGCACGGTCGCCTCACAGCAAGAAGGTTCTGAGTTCGAACCCAGCGGCCGGCGAGGGCCTTTCTGTGTGGGGTTTGCATGTTCTCCCTGTGTCTGCGTGGGTTTCCTCCGGGTGCTCCGGTTTCCCCCACAATCCAAAGACATGTAGTTAGGTTGACGTGGGGCGGCCTTGGGCTGAGGTGCCCTTGAGCGAGGTACTGAACCCCTGACTGCTCCCTGGGCGCTGTAGTGTGGCTGCCCACTGCTCTGAGTGTGTGTGTGCGCGCGTGTGTTCACTGCTTCAGATGGGTTAAATGCAGAGGATGAATTTCACTGTGCTTGAAGTGTGCATGTGAAGAATAAAAAATAAGGCTTAATAACGGCCCAACAGCAACACTGCTTTAAGCAAGCCAATCATCTGACATCAAAACAAAAAATTCCAACAATTTGCTGTGACTGACTAGTACAATACTGTCCATCTCACAGGTCTCTTGTGTGTGTGCGTGCATGCACACATGCGTAAGTGTATGTTTTCATGCACATATGAAGCTGCCTGTGGAATCATGATGGTTTAATGTTAAGCTAGCTAGTCAGTGACCCTCCACCTGACATGCTAGCAAAATCTTTTCAAACTTGAAATCATATTGGGTAGTTAACATTACTAGAAAAGAAAGATTTCTATGTTCTGTTTATTTGGCAAGTTTATTTGTTTATTATTATGCTAAAACATGTTTCTGAAGGCATTTCAGATAAGTTAACATTATTCATGTTAGCATAACTCCATTTTTACATGGTAACTAACAGTTAGCAAGTTAACTAGCTATGTGTAAACGTTAGCCGTGGACAAGGCGATGGCAACTTGGTGGGCAAATCCATAGAAAGTTATTTGACTAATCAGACTGCACAGCTATTGCAACATTATCACTAGCTCTAAAAGCACAGACAACTTCATTGCAAGCTTTCTCTTGGAATAAAACATTTACAGACCTCAGTATGCTTCTGCAGGTGGGACGGCAAGGTTTTGTAGGCTGTGATGTGGTTTGCTTTAGGCAAACAAAGCAAACATTTAAAACCAAATGACTCTTTATTCCTTTCAGAAAACAAAAACATGGGTTCTAGCTATAGCCATGAGTGCGTTCATTCCGCAGAAGAACCACCTCCTTTCATTCTGCCATCAACTGATCGTGTTCAAATAACGCTGCAGAAAAATCATTGATCTTGATTTTATCCAGTCTATGGATGTGACGTGACCCTAGTGATTACTGATCAGCTGTCTCAGTGTCACCTGCGAAAAAAACCCAATCATGTTTTAGAAAAGAAAAAAACATCCACTTTCAAAGCTGCTTCATAGTAACGAGTAACAAGGACCTTGATAGAAATGTAGTGGAGTAAAAAGTACAATATTTGTCTTTCAAATGTAGTGAAGTTAAAGTCATAAGTTGCCAAAAATATAATACTCAAGTAAAGTACAGATACTCAAAAAGTGCACTTAAGTACAGAACTCAAGTAAATGTATTTCGTTACTGTCCACCTCTGGTTGCTACACACTAAACATTCCAACTCTAGAATAATTATGATCACAGTCTTCTTTTGGTTGCTCCTGTTAGAGAAGCACACAGTGGATCATCCTTCCCTATTTATGATCTGCATATTTGATTTGGTATAGGTTTTACGCCAGATGCCCTTCCTGATGCAACCCTCCCAATCTATCTGCGCTTGAGACCGGCAGTAAATACGCACCTGGAGGAAACCCGCACAGACATGGGGAGAACATGCAAACTTCACGCAGAAAGGCCCCCGTTGGCCGTGAGGTTTGAACCCAGAACCTTCTTGCTGTGAGGTGACAGTGCGAACCACCACTGTGCTAACCGTGCTGCCCCAATACACCCAAAAACACTATACACATTGATAATTATTCAAATTAATGCAGTTTATAATAACTACAATCAAAATAAACTGCGTTAATTTGAATAATTATCTATGTGTGAAGTGTTTTTCTATCAGAAAGGGTGCCAAGAAGAACCATTCAGAAACCTGAGATCCCTCAGTTCTCCAACAAAACTTAAAGAACCCTTGAAGAACCAAAGTACCAAGATAGTTTCATTAAATGTTAAACTACAGGTTCTAGGTGTTAAGAAGAAAATAATGAGCAATAATTTGGAGTTTGTACTGCACACTTCCACAGTTAATACACACACTCGGGGTTTTAGTAAGATTTACTGGGGAATAAAGGGTTCTATCTGGAACCTCTAAGGGTTCACTTGTTCAGAGGAACAACCAAAGAACTCAGACCACAGTGGTTCTGAGATAATGTCACAAATATGATGTGCTCGTGTCGAGCAGTGAGGTGTAGCATTTCCTCATGTCTGTCAATTCCCATCATCAGATTCCTGTTTTTGTTTCAAAGTCCTTTAAAAAGAGAAGTATGTGTGTTTGTGTACTGTATATGTGTGTAGGTTAAATGTAAAGCAGATGATGCAGTCCTTCCCCTCATACACACATCCATCAAACTTCTCTACACATTACTGCAACTGAATGAATGCTGCATTCAAGTAAATCTTGTAACTTGGAATTTCTGACTTCCAGCTAGGAAAAACTAAGGAACACACCCCCTCAACTCAGAATTCCTACTCAGAAAGTCAGGAAGACATCTTCAACATTGAGTTGACTGCATAGAATGGCCACGGCACCATAAATAAACAATAAATAAAAATTACTTCATTATGTTTAAATGACTTTATAGTCGTATACTTTAGTTTAATCATCACAGGCACATTAGTGGGTTACATCTCTAACACTGTCCTTCAGTTCACTGTTCTGAGAAAATAAATACATTATAAACTCATTATCAGTAAAGTTAGCCGAGTAGCTTTTTTGCTATAAAAATATCCATGTTTTTCTTAATTTGTATTTTTAAAAATGATGCAAATCCGACTCAGATTTCCCACTTCCGAAACACTTCCGGGGACACAGTGAAAGTATAAACCACCACATGAATATTCAGGATTACAATTTTCACTCACTATTAAAAATGTACAGATAAAAATACACATAATTAAATATGTAATTTGTGCATTCAGAAAACATTTCAAAATTATTTTTACTTCCAATTTGATTATTTCACAGAAAATTTCAAATATTCACAAATAATTTAGGCGCATATTTTATAGTTTAAGTTTAAATGATGTTCAAGAATGTGGATGTTCATGGAAATAAATAAATAAATAAATAAAGTATTGTAAATAGGGTGGCACGGTGGTGTAGTGGTTAGCATTGTCACCTCGCAGCAAGAAGGTTCTGGGTTCGAGCCCCGTGGCTGGCGAGGGCCTTTCTGTGTGGAGTTTGCATGTTCTCCCCGTGTCCGCGTGGGTTTCCTCCGGGTGCTCCGGTTTCCCCCACAGTCCAAAGACATGCAGGTTAGGTTAACTGGTGACTCTAAGTTGAGCGTAGGTGTGAATGTGAGTGTGAATGGTTGTGTGTCTTTGTGTGTCAGCCCTGCGATGACCTGGCGACTTGTCCAGGGTGAACCCCGCCTCTCGTCCATAGTCAGCTGGGATAGGCTCCAGCCCGCCCGCGACCCTGCACAGGATAAGTAGCTACAGATGATGGATGGATAGATGGATGGGTTGTAAGTAATATTTTTTAAAACATTGGGCTTCTGCCTGAAATCTTGAAAATGCAAATAGATTTTGCTCATTGTAGAGACAGTTGCGATAAAACTAGGCATATCAGACGCTCGATGGCTGTGCTGTGAAAATTGTTCATGCAGACGCTCATCTAAGTTTCCAAATCTGTCATTACTTAACTCTTGAATATTTTCTATCATGAATAGTCTCATTAAAAATCTTATAATCTCTGCTTTCCAAAGAAATGTATCTGGTTAAGATCTGTTCAGTACTTTGGGAGTAATGGCAGGTTGAAGTCGGTACAACAGAGTAAAAACTCTGCTCGCAGGACGTCGGGAAACTGCCGGTGCTTTTCTTTTTGAGTCCCAGGAAAGCGGTCAGGCTCTCTCTCTCTCTCTCTTCTGATCAGATCAATCAGATCACTTTTATAGGGATGTTCTCTCGCTCTCACTGTTTCTGATGGAGGATTTAGCAAAATTTTCCCTCTGCTAGTTTTGATGTTCTGATTCACAGGAGACTTTGAAGTGACTTTCCATAGCTTTACCTACTTATTTTTTCAAACTGATTTGTGTAAATAAATAACTATTTTAGAATATAACTGGAGTTGTTTTGATGAAAAATATTGAGATCTTAGTGGTTGGAATGAGATTTTAAAAAACCAGAAGTCAGAAACACGAGTTTCAGTTCAGTGAATGTGAATTGTTTATTGGATGTGGATCAGATAGGTTTTTTTGAGGTTCAAGTCAAGTCTTCAAGTAATTTTATTTATACCCAAAGATAAACTTGTTTTGCAGTGAAGTGAGTCAGCTTTCTCTTCCACACACGCCAAACAACACTTAAAACATCTAACAAAAAACACATAAAACACAGCGTGATAAACATATCACATTAAAAAAAAACATGATAAAAAAAATGTGACATAAAAGCCCACATGAAGCTAAGACTTATTAAAAAGGCTTATGGCAGCAGGAACAAAACTGTTTTTATAACGCTTGGTTTTACATTGTGGTATTTTATATCTACGTCCTGACGGGAGAGGCTGGAACTCACAATGTAGTGGGTGAGAAGCGTCCTTTAAAATTGATCCAGATATCCTCTGTACCTGTCTGGAGTACAGTGGTTCTGGATTTAACTGCATCTCTCCCGTCAGCTTACTGGACCACTTCACTATTCGGTTCAGGCAATTCTTATTTTTAGACGACAGATTAACAAACCAAGACACCAAGCAGAAAGATAAAACTGATTCAATAAAAGCACGATAAAACCTTGAAAGCTGTGAATATTAATCAAAATAATCATTTATATTCTTTCATATAAACACTAGTCGGCCCTACTGACAAATACAAAGGCCGATAGAGCACAAAGAGGGGATTAGAAATAATCTTTTATTACTTGTTTATTTTGATAGAGAATGGTAGACGTGAGACATTCAGTGCTTATTTATGTATATTTTATAATTAACATTGATTTCTCCTTCTTTGTGATGTATAAATGAGAGTTAAAATCAGCTTTATATTGCATAAATAAAGCCATTTGGTGAAACTTTGAAGAAGAGAGTGTACTGATTTAACATTTTACCTAATTAGCATAAGTAATGCTAATTAAATACTAATTTGCATAATTTTTGTGGTTTTTTTTACTAATTATTGGTTTTTATATATTTTAATTCTGTAAAAAGTACATTGTTCAGCATTCAATTCTGAATTCACTGAGAGCAGTTTCAAGGGATTTGGACTGAATTTTCACCTGACATACTTAATAAAAGTGTACAGTTAAAACTGCTATATCGAAAAAGGAGAAAAATACATTTTTACCACACAACAATGTTAAAATAGCTTATACTCAGAAAAATCACAATTTTTGCCCATTTGTCTGACCTTAAAACCATTTTTTTTTTTTAAAGAACAGGAGATGTATTCGTCGCTCAGCTCTCTGGGTATCTCAGTGGTTTATAAAACCTTTAGTTTACTGATGCACTGAGAAAACATTCAGCTATAAATGTAGAAATTACAGGTAGAGCTGCGTTCTTTTCTGGGATTATTGTATTCCTTTAAACTTTGGCGTCTCAGCAGTAAACTGAGGAGATTTTAATGGTGTAATGTGACCAGTTCACAATAACAGAACCTCTGTACGGTATAGGTCAGTGTTCTATACTCTGTGTTCCGAGTCGTGACGTGGACATTCACTCATGGAGCATTGTGTTGTGGTGTGTTTCAAACCCGTCACACACTGAGAAACATCGGTGCAGTGAAGAACGTACAGAATTACACACAGCAGAGTACAATACGATGACAAAATGTTCCTTTTTCAGAGAACAGTTAGAAGTGGAACCATTTTGGGACCATTTAAAACCATTTAAGAACCCTGGAAAAAGGTAAAATCCTGATAGGTTCTAGGTATTATCAAGAAAATTATGAGCAATAATCTGGAGTTTGTTCCACATACTTACCCACACTCCCAGGAAAAAAAGGGCTCTTCAAGTGATAATGAAAGGTTCTAAAAAGTGGAACCCTTTCTGACAGGAAAAGACAGTCGTCCCTTTGGGGGAACGCTTAAAGGTTCTACATACTGTGTAAGAATTTCATTCAAAAAGTATTTTAGAAACCAAGAACCCTTAATAATTTAATGAATTTATAATGAACCCCCTGGTTCTCCCCCCCCAGGAGTGTGTGCATTAAATGCGAATGTGTACAAACTCCAAATGACTGCTCATTATTTCCTTAGAATCTGTCAGGAGTTTAACATTTACCGTAATGGTACTCTGAGTTGTATAACACTTTGTTGTATGGTTCTATGAAGAACATTTTCAAAGGGTTCTTCAAGAGAGGACAACCAAAGAACTCTTACAAGGTGAGTCAGAAAAGTAACAGGACTTAGTGTGCTTCTTCGATGTGAGGGGCATCGTCCACATAGAGTTCTTGTCACAGGGCCAGACGATCAACCAGTATGTCTACAAAGAGATCCTGCGGTGTTTGTTTCATTCAGTGCGTGAGAAGAGGTGAGAGTTGTGGGAGGACAACTCGTGGTTGCTTCACCATGACAATGCGTCGGCTCACAACGCCCTGAGCATCCGGCAGGTCCTTGCCGAGAAGAACATTGCCGTGCTGAAGCAACCTCCTTACTTACCTGACCTGACTCCATGTGATTTTTTTCCTTTTCCCCCAAGCTCAAGGGTTCATCAAGGGGACCTGTTTTCTGGATGTGGAAGCCATGAAGAGGGCCGTGATGACGGAGCTGCGGAGAATCCCGGGAGAATCCTTCCAGGAGTGCATGGAGGCATGGCGGAGAAGGATGAGAAAGTGCATTAGACTGGAGGGGGATTATTTCAAAGGGGAAAACTTGTAGTTTGTAGTTTGGATTTGACATAATTTTTTTGTGACCCCAGTCCTATTTCTTTTCTGACACACCTGCAAAGATTCCAAATTTTTAACAATATACACCTGAAGGATGAAGGGCATTGACACCAGACAGATGCAGAAACATCTGCACTAGTTTAGCATTTCAACAATTTTGGAGCTAATTGTTGTGTGAATAGTGTCGCATTCAGCCATGTAAGTGTTACCATTTGAGAAGAACCCTGAACACATTCTGGTTTGGAAGAGAAATAAGCCCTCTCTGACCAGAGGAGTAGGTCTGAGACAATACCATTCTGGCATATTCACCTCGTGTATTCACCCCGATGCTCTATTCACACCTGTACTCAGGTAGCCATGCTCACCAATCAACACAGACATTGAAATCACTGGAGATATTTTTTTAATGGATCATATTGACACCGGGCAGATGCAGAAACTCTGCACTAGATTAGCATTTCAACAATTTTGGAGCTAATTGTGTAAATAATGCCGCATTCAGCCATATACACTATGTGCACAATTATTAGGCAAGTTGTATTCCTGATGATTAATTTTATCGTTGAACAAATACAGTGCTCTCAGTCAATCCAAATTGTTAATAAACCTAAAACCAGAATGATTAACAAAGGAAAGGGGAGTTTAGGCCTTCTCAGGGGAATATATAAGTGTGCACAATTATTAGGCAACATTTAGTGTGCAGAATTATTATGCAACTAAATGAAAAGCTTAAAGTTTCCCATCTCACTTGTTTATTTTAATTTTCAGTGTAACAAATAAACAATTCAGAATTAACAAATAAACACTTCTAGCATTTCAAAAATATTCAGTGACCAATATAGCCACCCTTCTTTTCAATAACTGCCATGAGCCTTCCATCCAGTCTGTTAGTTTTTTTATTTGTTGACGATCAACTTTTTGTGCAGGAGCAACCACGGCCTCCCAAATGCTATTCAGAGTGGTGTATTGTCTTCCCTCGCTGTAAATCTCATGCTTAAGAAGGGGCCACAAGTACTCAATAGGGTTTAAGTCAGGTGAGGAAGGGGGCCATGTCATTACTTTGTCATCTTTAAGGCCTTTGTGGGCTCGCCAAGCAGTGGAGTACTAGGGTGCATGTGATGGTGCATTGTTCTGCATAACAATCATGGCCTTCTTGAATGATGCAGACTTCTTCCCATACCACTGCTTGAAGAATGTATCTTTTAGAAACTGGCAGTAGGTTTGGGAGTTGATGTTAAGTCCATCTTCAACCTGAAATGGTCAAACTAGCTCATCCTTAATAATAGCAGCCCATGCCATTACCCCTCCACCACCTTGCTGGTGTCTGAGTCCAAGTGCCCTGTGTCCATTAGTTATCCAGCTATGGGCCCATCCATCTGGTCTATCCAGAGTCACTCTCATTTCATCCGTCCATAAAACCTTTGGAAAATCTGTCTTCAGATATTTCTTGGCCCAATCTTGACATTTCAACTTGTGAGTCTTGTTTAGTGGTGGTCGTGTTTCAGCCTTCCTTACCTTGGCCATGTCTCTGAGCACCGAACACCTTGTCCTTCCGGACACTCCAGGTCGGTTGCAGTTCTAGAATATTGTGGCACTGGAGGATAATGGGTTCCTGGTAGCTTCATGTTTAATCCTTCTCAAGTCTTTTGCAGTTAATTTGTGTCTTTTCTTCTCCACACATTTTTTGCGACCCTGTTGACTATTTGCAACAAAACGTTTGATTGTTCTGTGCTCACATTTCTATAGCTTAGCTATTTCAAGAGTGCTGCATCCCTCTGATAGGCATTTTACAATTTTTGTCTTTTCAGTGTCTGTTAAATCTCTTTTTTGGCCCATTTTGCCTGAGATAAAGAAGCTGCCTAATAATTATGCACACCTTAATATAGGGTATTAATGACTTTAGGTCACACCCTCCCTCATTACACAAATAAATACCACCTGAGAATGCTTAAATCCAATTAGCATTCAAGTGTATCTAGCTTGCGGTTGGAAAACATGCATAGAAATAATGGTAGGGTCAGAGTACTCACTTGCCTAATAATTGTGCACACAGTGTAAGTGTTGCCATGGTGACAGTATCACATGTTGTGTCTACAGCACATGGCCAAAGTTATCAGTTTATATCAAAACATATCAGGAGTGCCAGTCCTCTCAAAACAATACTTTTTTTTTAATATAGTCAGCAGATATTCGCCGTTTGTACAGCTAACATTAGCATACCTTTGTGTTACTTCAATAGATTTGTTTATTACAGTTTATTCCTGCCATTGTCACTGGCCTTATTTTACAGGAACACGCGGGTTTTTGTTGACTATCAAAATGTAAACACAGCATAAGCACTTAAGTAGAAGAAGTAACCTTTATTCATCACATGCACACTTCAAGCAGTGAAATTCATCCTCTGCATTTAACCCATCTGAAGCAGTGAACACACGCACACACTCAGAGCAGTGGGCAGCAACACCAGAGCGCCCGGGGAGCAGTCAGGGGTTCGGTACCTCGCTCAAGGGCACCTCAGCCCAAGGCCGCCCCACGTCAACCTAACTGCATGTCTTTGGACTGTGGGGGAAACCGGAGCACCCGGAGGAAACCCACGCGGACACGGGGAGAACATGCAAACTCCACACAGAAAGGCCCTCGCCGGCTGCTGGGTTTGAACCCGGAACCTTCTTGCTTCTTGCTCCAAGACATTCTGCCAAAGTTTTTCTGGAAGAGTTTGGTAAACTGTTGTCAGTCATTTGCTTAGAGTTTGACTGTCTTATTATATTTGGGGATTTTAACTTGCATGTAGATAATCCTGAAAACACTTATGCCAGAGAACTACTTGCACTTATTGACAACTTCAACCTAGTACAACATGTACAGGGGCCGACCCACTCTCGTGGTCACACCCTTGACCTCGTTATCGCAAAGGGTCTTACTGTTTCTACTACTGTTGTTGACCTGGCCTTATCTGATCATTTCTGTGTTTTCTCTGATGTTTCTATGTCTCCTCACATTCAGAACAGCTCAATGACTATGGGTAGGAGAGTCATAAACGACAACACGTGTTCTCATTGAGCAAGCACTCTCACGGATCTCAACTAAAATGTCAGACTCTGTAGATGATTTACTGGAAATTTTTTATTTAAATATGACCCAAATTATGGATGATATTGCTCCATTCAAAATCAAAAGAGTCAATGACAAGCAGAAAGCACCATGGAAGCAGTACCCGGCTGTTAAACTGCTAAAGAGAGAATGTAGAAAGACTGAAAGAAAATGGCGCAAATCTAAACTTCACATCCATAATCAAATCCATAAGGAGATGCTTTGTAAATATAATTATGAAATTCGTAAAGCAAGACAGTCTTTCTTCTCCAACATCATCAACAGGAATATGAACAATGCCCGTGTGCTATTTTCAACAATAGAGAAGCTAACTAATCCCCCACCACAATTAGCACCTGAACTTCCCTCAGTTAATAAATGCAATGAGTTTGCATCCTTCTTTAAAGGTAAAATTGATAAAATACGGCAGAATATTGTTCATAATATATCTCAGTTGCAAATAACTGAAAAGCTGCAATCACCAGTGACACAGACAGATAACTTCAACAGAATGTCAGAATTTTGTTTGACTGATTACGAGACTCTTGAAAAAACTGTACAAAATCTCAGTTCCTCAACATCTGAATTGGACATTCTGCCCACCAACTTTTTTAAGTCTGTTCTTCACCTCATAATTACAGATGTGCTTCAGATCATAAATACATCCCTAGAGACTGGCATTGTTCCTGTGTCCTTGAAAAAAAGCCGTTGTAAAGCCCCTACTTAAAAAGAATAATCTGGATGCTTCAGTATTGAACAACTACAGGCCAATATCAAATCTACCATTCATCGGGAAAATCCTTGAAAAAATTGTCTTTAATCAATTAACTGCCTTCTTGATATCAAACAGCTGTTTTGATAACTTTCAGTCAGGATTTCGTGCCAATCATAGCACTGAAACAGTGCTGATTAAAGTTATAAATGACATACGTCTTAATACTGATGCAGGCAAAACATCGGTCCTGGTGTTACTGGACCTCAGTGCAGCTTTTGATACTGTTGATCACAACATACTGCTATATCGACTTGAACACTGGGTTGGGTTGACTGGTAAAGTTATCAATTGGTTAAAATCATACTTAAAAGATAGAAGCTTCTTTGTTACCCTGGGAAATTGTACCTCAACATCAATGTCCTTGACCTGTGGTGTCCCCCAGGGGTTGATTCTTGGACCATTACTATTCAACCTTTATATGCTCCCACTTGGACAAATTATCAAGAACAACTCAATTTTGTATCACTGCTATGCAGATGACACCCAAATTTATTTTGCTCTATCACCTAATGATTATGCCCCCCTTGAATGTCTCTACCAGTGTATCGACCAAATCAACAACCGGATGTCACAAAATTTTCTTCAGCTGAACACAGATAAAACAGAAGTAATTCTATTTGGGGAAAAAAGATGAAAGACTCAGGATTACCACTATTCTTGACACAAAGGGGATTAAAACAAAATATATGGTTAAAAATCTTGGTGTTTTCATTGACAGCGAGCTAAACTTTGACAGTCACATGAAAGCAATCACTAAATCGGCATTTTATCACCTAAAAAACATTTCCAAACTAAGAGGACTTATGTCAAAAAATGATCTGGAAAAACTAATACATGCCTTCATCTCTAGTAGGGTTGATTACTGCAATGGCCTTTTCACAGGCCTGCCAAAAAAGACCATCAAACGACTTCAGCTGGTTCAAAATGCAGCGGCTAGGGTTCTCACACGAACAAAAAGAACAGAGCACATTACTCCAATTCTAAGGTCCCTTCACTGGCTTCCAGTAAGCTACAGAATTGACTTTAAAGCATTGCTGCTGGTGTACAAATCTCTAAATGGTACAGGGCCCAATTACCTCTCTGATATGTTGCAGCGGCCTAACCCAATCAGATCTACCAGATCGCAGCAGCAAAATTTACTATTAAAACCAGTTGTTAAAACAAAGTGTGGTGAAGCAGCTTTTAGCTACTATGCAGTGCAGCTATGGAACCAACTGCCAGAGGACATCAAAAATGCTCCTGCTGTTGGCAGCTTCAAATCTAGGTTAAAGACCAAGCTGTTCTCAGATGCTTTCTGCTAACTGATTAATATCATCTTTACATGTTTTAAACTTTACTTAACTTTTACAGTCTCTGCATGTTTTAAACTTTACTTAACTTTTATTCTATTTTATTCTGCTGTTTTTTACTGAACTTTTACTTCATTTTATTATTTTATTTCTACTATTGTTTAATTCTTCTTATTTTTTTCTCTCTTCTTCCCCATTTATTTTATGTAATTTTATTTGCTATTGTTTACTGTTTTGCTTTTACCTCTGTAAAGCAATTTGAACTGCCACTGTGTATGAAATGCGCTATATAAATAAACTTGCCTTGCCTAGCTGTGAGGCGACAGCGCTAACCACTACACCACCGTGCCACCCAACTTAACACTTGTGCTTCTTAACGCTTAACTAACAACGCTTCAGTGTCATGCTGTCAGGATGAAAATAGCAAGTGAGCCAGATGTTGAACCTATTAAGAACAAAATATACTGTATATTAATTAACAAGAAAACATCTCACAGGACATGAAGGCACATATTTATACTAACATGAACAAACTAAGTGAGTTAACTAATAAATGATGACCAGTCTGAGTGGTTCTGGTTTGTGCTTCTTCTTACAATTAAAAATGCTAGCTGAAGAGCCAAAAAAACCATGCATGTGTCAGGGAAAAACAGAGAAGAGGAACATTTGAGAAACTTCCTCATGGCACACTAACATGAGTTACAAAGAGGTCAGAGGGGAAAAGGTTTATATTACAATTTTATATATTTATTAACCTTTTTATTAGCCCCACATTGTGTTCTGCTCAGGATTTTGAGATGGATCTAATTTGCATTGCAAAACAGAACTGATCTTTTACGGGTTCTTTCTGTGGCTCTTCACAGGTTACTGTGTTTATCAATATTTGCCCATCATGCCGGGAAAATCGAGTCTTTCTAAATCAGACATGTTCAACATGACTTCCTGCCACAATTGAGAAAGAGAACTGGTACACACGCACACGCGCACACACACACACACACACACACACCCCTCAGTATTTTAGGAGCTAAGACAAGACGAGTGGAAGGAGATAAGGGAAGTGAACAGCTGAACACTGAGAGACGAGTTAATCTAAAGGTGAAGGGAAAGATAAACACAAAGAGCCAAAGAGGCCCAGAGGAGAAGGTACGATTTTATCATTTTATCATTTTCTATTCTGTAATATTTTGTAAAGCTTAAATGAGTCTCAGTGTTCAATTCCGTATATGAGTAACCCTTAAAGAACCCTTGAAGTGCTAAAATGACAGGTTCTAGGTGTTAAGAAGAAAAGAATAAGCCATAATTTGAGTTTATACTGCATACTTACCCAGTTAATACAGTACACACACACACACACACACTTAGAAAAACTTAGGTTCTTCAGGGTACTTTTAAAAAGGTTTCTACTTGGAAACATTTTCTTAAAGGGTTCTTCAGTTGATCTTCTAGGAGAACTCTTAAAGATGGTATGTAGAACCTTACCACACAGTATTTTCCTATCAGATCAGGCTTCCTAATCTAAACTGAGAGCCCTTAATGATCCTCTGAAACACTGTATTTAGTGTATGTATTACCTACGTTTATATTAATATTTATAAATATATAAAAGCCTTGAAATGGACTGATATAATGGTGACGACCCCTGCAAGAATTGACCAAGATTATGGAATTGTGATCCAATTTATGTTACCTCTAGTGATTTTGTTCCTTATTTGTGGTGATATTCACCCAAACCCAGGTCCTCAGCAAAATGAGTTCACTGCACGATTTACGAATGTTAGAGGTCTGCGCATCAACTGGACATACCTGGAACATGATCTTCTTTCAACACTTCCTCACATTTATTGTGTATCAGAAACTTTTCTGAATAGTAAGGTTGATGACGAGATACTAGTGGTACTTGGTTACTCCGTTTTCAGAAGGGATAGACCCAGTGACTCTGGTTGGGGCGGGCTAGTAGTGTATTGCAGTGAAGCTCTTACTGTTACAAGAATGTCTGACTTTGAGAACCCTCACCATGAATTTGTTTGCCTGGAATTACTCCTCCCAGGATGTAAGATTTATATGTTTTGTGTCTACCGGCCGCCATCAGATGATGACTCTTTGTATGATGTGTTATCTGAGACTATTGACAATATCCAAGAATTCCACCCAAGATCTGAAATCATTGTTCTTGGGGATCTGAATGCCCATCATGAAGACTGGTTAGGCAGCAATAAGACTGACGTGCCTGGAGAATGTGCATATGAATTTGCCATTCTGAATAACCTTCACCAACTCGTTGTAGAGCCTACTAGGCTTGGCAAGGATGGAAACTGCTCCAGATTAGATCTCTTCCTCACTAATTCTCCAGATAACCATGTTGTCACCGTCAGTGCACCTCTTGGGTCCTCCGACCATTGTGTGGTAACTTCTGTGGCAAACTACAGACTTCCAACACAGAGTAAACCAGGCAATCGTAAGACCTGGTACTATGACAAAGCTGATTGGGATGGAATGCGCTCATAGTTGGCCGATGCTAGTTGGATTTCTCCCTTAAAAGGCCAAAGTGCTAATGCAGCGTGGTCCTGTGTGAGAGATAAGATTAGTGAGGCTATGGACATGTTCATTCCTTCCAAGACAACCAAACATCGGTATTCTGATAAACCTTGGTTCAATGAAGATTGCAAATTAGCAGTCCAAAGGAAACAAAATGCATTCAAAAGGTGGCAAAATGACCGAACAAAGGACTCCTGGGCTTTGTATATTAAATCCAAGGCAGAGTGTCAGTATGTTGTGTGCCGTGCTCGTGTGCAGTTTTCACAACACTTACAACAGAATCTCAAGCATGCAGACAATAAGCAATGGTGGAAGCTTGTCAAAACAATGACTGACAGCAGCAAAACGTCTTCTGTCCCTCCATTAGTGAGCGATGGTAAAACTTTCAGTGAGGCAAAAGACAAGGCTGAGTTGCTGAACAAGACTTTCGCTGCAAATGCTCACCTCAACGACAATGGCAAGACTCCAGCATTAACTCTGAACCACTTCAGTGTTAAATCATGCAACTGCTTTGGAGATTAACTATCTGGTACTGAGGAATAGATTAAGTGCCATAAGGAGGAAAAGAAAGTAAATATTTAAGAGTGAGTGGTGTTTGAGTCACAGCAGGGTTACTAAAGGGCAACAAGATACACGTTATAAAGCAATCAGATTATTCTGATACTAAAAATCCTAAATTCCAATGTCAGATCTTTGTCTCCAGTGGAAGAGCAGTGATTCCTGAGTAAAGGAGATATTTAATCTAGAGAATACGAACTCCAAGAAGCTGCCAGTTTTCCTGCTGAGTGTTTATGTTGAGTGCTTAATGAGAAAATGAGTTTTCTTGTGCAAAAAATAAAGTTGTATGGAATTGACTTAAACCTAAGATTAACTTGAAAATGTTTATATTTAATGAATATTACAAATTTTATTTAGTCTTTTATTTCCTGAAAGTCTACCATTAATGTTTGTCCTATTTCATCCACCAGGATGTCAGTAAACACCACAGATCTCTATGGCAACGACTCATTTTCCTGCGCCTCCCCCTCGGTGGAAGGTTACCGCTACTTCGGTGTGTTCTGGGGTTCTGTCGTGACCATAGTGGGAACTGTGGGGAACGTCCTGACTGTTCTAGCCTTCGCCACTGACACCCATCTGCGCACTCGCTTCAATGTCCTCATCGTGAACCTGGCGCTGGCTGACATCCTGTACTGCACCATCCTGCAGCCAGTGAGCGTCGATTCCTACCTGCACCTTCACTGGAGGGGTGGAGCTACGTGGTGTAAAATGTTCGGGTTCCTCCTTTTTCTATCCAACAGTGTGTCAATTATTACATTGTGTCTCATTGCTCTGAGTCGATACCTGGTGGTTGCTCATCGGACTTCACGTACCGCTCGGCTGCTGTTGTCTCAGCAGGGTGTTGCTCTGCTCCTCATGGGTTCATGGGCACTTGGCACTAGCAGCTTTGCCCCTTTGTGGCCTGTCTATGTCTTTGCACCTCAGGTCTGCACCTGCAGCTTCCACCGCATCAAAGGTCGCCCTTACACCACCATCCTGCTTTTTATGTACTTCATCTTCGGGCTGGGCTTTGTTGGACTTTTCTACTTTCTGATCTACCGCAAGGTGCGTGTTGCCGCAAAGGCGCTGATCAAGTACAGGCCAAGTCGACGTTCCTCAAGACGCAAAAAGCCTGAGCCTGAAGGTACGGATGGGGATGATAGCGGAATTGGGAATGGGACTGCGGCGACTCACAGCAGCGAAGTCAGTGAGCAAGCCATCGAGATACACCACACCAAGACCAACATTAATGAGCCTCAAGAAAATTCCAGGGTCACCAATGCTGTTAATGTGGTATCAAATGAAACAAAAGATTCACCCAAAGTGGCAGCTCCAACTCCAGCTCCAACACCAGCCCAGACATCATCCTCAGGAGAAGACAACGAGTTTAAACGTGTAACCCGAATGTGCTTCACTGTCTTCCTGTGCTTTGTAGGATGCTTTGTACCTTTTCTACTCCTGAACATTGTTGATAAAAAAAGCCGAGCTCCACAGGTGGTCCACATGTTCTGTGCAAACCTCACATGGCTTAACAGCTGCATCAACCCATTGCTGTATGCAGCCATGAACCGTCAGTTTAATCAGGCCTATCGGGACCTGCTGGCCAAAGCAGCATGGCCAATAATGCGATTATGGAAAAAGAGCTGAAGGACATGTAAATAAAACTGCATCAACCAAGAAAGTCCTTGCTGCAGAACCAGGGGGTGGAGCCAGACCTGATTCAACTCCTCCTATAACCAGTAACCCATGAGACACTCTACGACAGGGAACAACAAACATAATTATCTGAAACGCACAGAGTTCACTATATGCCCTGGTTTGACTCTGTCAAGGTACAAGGATATGGTTTAGGTCAGTCTCCAGCCCCTGGACTGTTCGTTTGACTGTACCAAGGTACAAGGAGTCAGATCAGGATCAACTACACCCCCTGGACTTTTGGTTCAACTGCCAAAGTACAAGAAATTGGATCATGTCCAACTCCACCACAGACTTTTGGTTTAACTTCTTTCGGAAGTTAAACCAAAAGGAACTACCTATTCGGAACCATGATTACAGGACTTTTGCTGATTGGATTAGGCAGTGCCCTGGTGTATCGAGGAAATCAGAAAATGGTGACAGCTGTCCAAAGCCCCATAAAGCTGCCCGACATGATTGAAGTGGTGGGCAGAGCTGTCGGCACTCAGACTGTGGCTATTTAGAACTTGAACCACAACATGAATAACATCATGGAGAAGCTTTTGGCTTTGCAAAGGAAAATGGATCGATTCGGAGACCAGAATGGACAAACAGAGTAGTCGTGTAAAAGAATGCATCTACTCGCCCCAAGACCAAACAATCCCAATCTTATCTGGTTTTGGCTCCCTCAGACAGCACTGGTCTTGGCCAAGGCCGTTGCTGGAACAGCAACTCCCCCTGAAGATCACTGCAGTGAGATGCTCTTGCATTCCTTCCCCCACTTCCCATGGTCACTACTTTTTACCCCCAGTGTGACAAGCTGGGAGAGCGCCTGTCATGGCTGCAGATTGGACTGCTTGTTTGCGCTAGGTTACCTATACCTCTGCCCCTCCCATGATCACCCCCACCCTCCCCCCTCGAGTCCCGAGTTTTCATGTTGTAAAGTGTGTTATTTTGTGCTTATGTGCTGAGGTGTTTTTTTTATGTTCCCACACTGTACTCCCCACAAGAGCATAGTGTGGGGGTTGCTTTTATCTCCTCTCCTCATGCTACTCTGTATTTTTCATCCCTGTCTTCCTGTCCTGTCTACTTCCCCTGTGTCAATTGTATGTGTGTGTATATGTACGGACGGGTTGATGGCCAATTTCACTGGTATTTGTGACTAGTGACAATAAAAGGGGTTCATTCATTAACTCTGCCAAGGTGGAGCAGGTATGAATTCACAGCACACACACACACACACACACCCCCCACACACACACACTCCTGGACTTCTGGTTTGACTCTGCCAAGGTACAAGGAGCCAGATCAGGCTCGACTACACCCCCTGGACTTTGGTTCAACTCTGCCAAAGTACAAGAAATTGGATCATGTCTGACTCCACCCTGCAATTTTTTTTGGTCCAACTCTGCCAAGGTATGAGGAGCTGGAGCAGGTCCATCTCCATCCTCTGGACTTTAGGTTCTGCACTGACTCTCACTAACTGTAACTAATACCGATCAGTGCTAATGATGCACAAAGCAATACTACTAACTGGAATGTGACAGGATCTGTCATGCTTTATGCCAAGACTTTTTCCATTTGTTTATGTCAAATAGCTGTCATAGAAATCTCTGTGAAAGAGCTGTTACCATAGAAACGATAATGTATTATGATCTGTGTGTTATTTTACTGATTTTATATATATTTATTATTTTTTTTTAACATTGCTTTGTAATTGTGTGTGGAATCTGCTGGTCTAAATCAAAAGTTGTTTGGAGAAATTATCTTTATTATTACAATGTTATGGCTGGTACAGCTTTATTTTTATTAGAAAGCTTCTCTCCAATCACAATTCCTACTGGGAAAGATTATATTACACTGTTTTCTGTAAGATTCAGGATCTGTATAGTTATGTGCAAAATTTTGCATCTGTATTTGCTTTATAATGGAAAAAAAGGTAAAATCCACTCATCTATACATACACACACACACCCGCCTGCTGTTTTCTGCAGTTCTCTAATCAGCCAATCCCTTGACAGCAGGAAGGATATAGTAACTCATATAATCACTCTTTATAACCGTGGTGAGCAGAAAAGCATCTCAGCATGCAACAGCAGAAGAACACAGTGAGTTCCACTCCTGCAGCCAAGAACAGGAATCTTACAATCAACAAGTTCCTATTAAAGTGGCCGGGGAGTGTGTATATAAACTGTGCTTATAATGCTTTGATAGTTTACTAATACCTAATAAAGTTATAGTAAATTGCGATAAATAATTTGACTAAATAAATCAATCCTTTGGAATCTGTACGAGTTGTTTTATTCATTTAGAAATAATGACTAAACACACACAAGACACAAGTATACACACCTGCATTTCCTGAGATACAGTTATGGTCAGAAGTTTACATACAGTGACATGAATGTCATCTTGGATATGAATGTTATGGCAATATTTGGGCTTTCAGTCATTTCTTTGAACTGTTCTTTTTCTGTGGCAGAATGTACAGCATACAGCTTTAATAAAAAAAAAAAACTAGAATTGGGTGCACAAGTTTTAATTTTCTTTGGGTTTGGTGAAATCAACACAGGGTCAAAATTATACATACAGCACACCTAATATTTGGGTAAAATGTCTCTTCACAAGATTCACCTTGACCAAACATTTTTGTTTACCATGAACAAGCTTCTGGCAGAATTCTGGTTGGATATTTCACAACTCTTCATGGTAGAATTGGTAGAGTTCAGTTAAATTTGTTTGTTTGTTGTTGTTTTTTTTCTTGGCATGGACTCGACTTATAAGCACGGTCCAAATATTTTCAATCGGGTTGAAGTCAGGACTTGTTTTAAGCTTAATGTTAGCCTGCTTTATCCTCCACAACCAGCTCTGATGCGTGTTTGGGTTCATTGTCCTGTTGTAACTCCCAAGTCCCAAATCATGTTCAAGTTTCTGATGGTTTATGCTGAAGAATTCTAAGGTAGTCCTCCTTCTTCATTATTCCATCCACTTTGTGCAATGAACCAGTTCCACTGGCAGCAAAACAGCCCCAGAGCATGATGATCCTACCACCACCACCAGCTGGTACAGTATCCCTCTGTACATGGTGGTCATTGTGGCCAAACAACTCAATCTTTGTCTCATCTGACCATACAGCTTTCCTCCAGAAGGCTTTTTCTTTGTCCATGTGTTCAGCTTCAAACTTTAGTTAAGCTTGAAGGTGTCAATTTTGGAGCAGGGGGTTATTTCTTGGAGAGCAGCCTCTTAGTCCATGGTGATCTGAACTGTAGACAGTGATCCATCAGCTTCCAGTTCATGGCAGGGCTGTGCCATGGTGGTTCCCAGGTTGTTCCTAACCAACCAAACCAATTTCCTTTCAGCTGAGGGTGACAGTTTGGGTTTTCTTGAAGCAAAGTGGCTTGGCAAAGTGACTACACCTCACAATAACTTGGATGCAATTGTTTGAACTGATCTTGGAATTTGCAGTTGTTTAGAAATGGCTCCAAGAGACATTCCAGTTGTGTATATCTGCGATCCTCTTTCTCAGATCTGCACTGAGCTCCTTGGACTTTCCCATTTTACTGTGTGTTGGTCAATCCAGTGAGTGCTGTAAACAAACCCTTTATATGAAGGCACAGAGAAGCTACCAGCTGTAGTCAATCATGACCACTAACAAGAAGTTAAGAGACCTTGGCAAGATAAGAGACATTTTGGAAGTTTCAGCACCTCTGAATAATCTAAGTGAGCATATGTATATTTTTGACCCTGTATGTATAATTTTGACCCTGTGTAAATAATTAGTGTCTTACAGATGACTCATAATGAGGAATAACGTCACGATCACTTTAGTGGACACACTCAGTGACGACATTTTAAAATGTTAATGTTATAAACACACTATTTGTATTTGGTAATAAATATCACAGTTGAATAAAAGTTATTCACAAGCCATTATTTGTATTACTTATTAACTGTGTGAAGCATTATTAGAGTTTATGAAGTGATTATTAGCAATATTACAGCCTGCTAGAAATAAGCACAGGCATTATTTATGAATGAGTGTTTATGGAATTTATATATTAAACTACATCATGGAACTTGTCTGTTATTTAATTTTTTTTATTTGTCTGAAACAGGATGCTCCGAATGTCTTGATGGATGAGGTCATTTCCTCTTAATGTGAACTTGTATCCTGCACATTACAACACACACACACACACACACACACACGAAAAGTTGCAATATGAATGTCTGCTCTCTGATAAGCTGGGCCATGTTCTGACCACACACACACACAAACACACACACACAAAGTGCAGATTATGAGGACATCATGCATCTTACACACTGCGTGTTCTCTTACAAAGGTTAAGTGTTTACTGAAGGCTGACTTCTATACTGATTTTTTTTTTCCTCTCCATCTCAAAGAAGAAAAACAGATGGTCATATACCAGGGTGAAAAATACCATTCAAAACATTACACAGAATTGGGGAAAAACAAACAAACAACTGTGTGCATCTCTCCATCTCTGGCTTGGACAAATAAGGAGGTGAAAAAAAAAAAAAAAAAAACACATCGGACATAAAATCCTCCTCCTCCTCCAGTACATTACATGATCACATCTTATTCATTTGGATGTAAAATTGTTCAAAGCGTTTTTATTTTTGCATTTACACTCAGTGTGGGGCGGCACGGTGGTGTAGTGGTTAGCGCTGTCGCCTCACAGCAAGAAGGTCCTGGGTTCGAGCCCCGGGGCCGGCGAGGGCCTTTCTGTGCGGAGTTTGCATGTTCTCCCCGTGTCCGCGTGGGTTTCCTCCGGGTGCTCCGGTTTCCCCCACAGTCCAAAGACATGCAGGTTAGGTTAACTGGTGACTCTAAATTGACCGTAGGTGTGAATGTGAGTGTGAATGGTTGTCTGTGTCTATGTGTCAGCCCTGTGATGACCTGGCGACTTGTCCAGGGTGAACCCCACCTTTCGCCCATAGTCAGCTGGGATAGGCTCCAGCTCGCCTGCGACCCTGTAGAAGGATAAAGCGGCTAGAGATAATGAGATGAGATGAGACACTCAGTGTGCAGAAAACATTTACAGGAAGTAGGACATCGAGTCACATCAGACAATCATCAGACTCCATTTATTCATTAAAAATTTATTTTTTTTAATGAGACAATTGATACGTTATAATCCATTAATCAGTGATTATTTATACAGCGCTTTCTAGTACTTTTCATTTCATATTTTAAATTTTATAAAGTGCTTTGCCAGCTGACAGAATGTCAGATTTCTGCATTTCTCCTTCTGTAATGAAATAAAACTGGAGGTCAAATCTCACATCAACCTCATAATCAACCAGCATCTACACTCAAAACCTTGACTTTAACTAATTATTGTCACTTCATAGAGATGAAGTGAGTTCAGGGTGAAACGGTGAGCCAAGAGGAGATCACCATAAAGAAGAAGCTGTTCAGAAGTAAGACTTGGGGAGTTCAGTAAAGAAACAGCCTGATGTGGATTTTACACTGTGAGTAAATCTGAATTTAACTGCATTAAAACTGACAAAACTAGATTTACATTTCTAGAAGGAAGGACTGTACAAAGACAGAAAAATGAAAAACAAAAGGAAAATTCAGGGGAAAAAATCCCAATGTTTAATTTATATAGTGCTTTTCACCAGCCCAAGGACGCTTTACAAAGTAATGGAACTCCATGAAACAAAAAAGGGGAAAGACAGAAAAGAAATAGAAAGAAAAAAGATGACACGAAGTACAAAGGAAAAAAAAATTTAAAAAAAAAAATGTTTAAAACCAAAATGAAAGGGGGGGGGGGGGGGGGGGGGGTTGGAAAAAAATCTGGAAGGCAGAAAACTGAACATGTTAGAGAATAAAAAATGACAAAGAAAAAAAAAAAGATTAGAAAAGTCAGAGAAAGAGAAACAAAATCAAACAAAGGGATGAAGAAAAAAAAGAGTAAGCGTGAAAAAATAAGAAAAAAATATGAATATGGGGTTAAAAAAGGATGTAAACTAGAGAGAGACATAGGACAGTGATGCAGTCACAAAATTCTGTGCTGCTTTTTGCATTTCATCAAAAAACACAGAAACGTAAAATGAAATCATGCGACCCTGTAGAACAGGATAAAGTGGCTAGAGATAATGAGAATGAGATGTTTAAGAAGTGAATCTGGGACACGTTACAGCCACGTCAGCGTTTCATCTACATCAAATTTACACTGATGGAGCTTTTACACTGGGCAGTATGGTTACTATGGTTACAGTGTAGTTACTATAACTGGGGTAGGGTTAATACAGTTGCTGTATGAGGTCCTAAGGTTACTATACTGTTACTAAACAGCCAAGAGACTGTCTGTGTGTGTGTGTGTGTGTGTGTGTGTGTGTGTGTGTGTGTGTGGTGTAGCTCAACCTGATGCTACCACCTTCATGCTTCATCCAGTGATTACGTGAAGGTTTTAGCACTTTCAGGACACAAAGTTCTGTGTTCTTCCATAAAGACCAGCTCAGTGGAGTGCTTCATGTTTGCGCTTACACTTGGCCCCCTGGTTACTTCATGGACTAATCCCGCTTCTCTTTACCCGCTCACTGGTTTCTGGTAGACGGTTTCCTGGAGGCGGAGTCGCAGTTGTGTGGTATTCTTTCTATTTTTTAATCATGGAATAAATGTCACACTAAGGAATGTTTAAAGTTTGGGATGTTATTTATAACCAAACCCTGATGGATACTTTTCCAGAACGTGGTTTGGCTCACTCCTTGGTCTTTATAATGCTGTGTGTTGAGGTCACAAAGTTCTGGATTAGTTAGATCTTAGGGACGGATGTACTTATTTCGAGCTTATGCGACACTTTAATTGCACAAAGGGCAATTCTGCTCATGCCACTCCTGATGGTAATTGGTTGCAATACACCTGAACTAATTTGTGTTTAACAGCAACAGGGGGTGAACACTTATGCAAGATTTTCCCAATTAAACCCATTTTAGTTGCACGTTGTGGAAAATGTGGGGGGAAAAAAAAAAAAAAGTGTGCCAGAATTTAGGCACAGTAAGCATATAATGCATGACATAGGGTTTACAGTGCCAGTTATACCCTATGCAGTGAGTATATGTGGCAGATCACAGAATCCAGGGACACATGTCGGCCCGGGGGCATTTTGGGTTATTGACAGATTCAGAAAGTACAGTTTCTAAGCTTTCCAATGATGCCTTCCATGTGGAGATCTGACAATATTTGAAGAATGTGTGGCCTTTTGAAAGTGTATACTTCTTAAAATAGGAAAGGGAGAAAATCACCCTCAAAGTTTTCCATCTCAGCTACTCTGGGTGCAGGGCGGGCACATAATGCTGCTCATTTGCATGATATTAAGGAAAGCCCTACCCCCTACGAGCTAGCACGATACTACTTTCATGTATACAAAGATCACCACGTCAATTTTCCTTCCATGCAAAGTATGCCCAACACAATTATGAAGTACAAAAATAAGTCCTAAAGTATACTTTAACGTTTTGTGGTTGAAAAATTACTCACACCGTAAGAAAGAAAGATAGCACGATGATGACACAACTAACACAACGCTAGTTTCATGTAAAGCCTCGGTCACAACCGGCCGTACAGTACGCGCTCCTACAGCCGGTCTACATGCAAAAAACGCAAGAAACGCACGGAGAGCGCGCGTGTGAAACGCACGAGAGCGCGCGTGTGACATGCTGATTTTCGAGCCGCAGACCGGCCGCAGAGGTTCTTTGTCATGTCAAACAAACTCTACGGGCGCTTACGGTTTTTTCAGGTTGCAAGACAAACTTACGGCCAACGCGCGTCTTTCTCCGTGAAAAAAAAAAAAAAAACGCAGCGATTTGGGAAACGCCAAAAATCACACGGGCAAAAAATCGTACGTCCGGTTGTGACCTAGGCTTAACCAAACCACAACACTCTCCGTTACATGCAAAAATAACCACACAGCCTTAGATTAATAAACTCACCCCATCAGAAAGAGAAACGGCGCCTTGCACACACCAATGCCTCCGATGGAATGTAATCCTAGAACGGTCCGTGTATCATCCGATCATTCAAGTATTCCATTCAATCTGGAAAACGAGGTTGCGTTTTTTTTTGCTAGAAATGGTGATCTCCGATGTAAATACCGTGTGTCTGTTTGCTTCGCGGTGTTTCAGCTCCTCTGCGCTCTGTTTAGTAACTCATTCCATACTGAAATCACACGCCTGTATGCAGTTAAGTAGCCACGCGCTCAGCTCGCATCATACAGCTGATTCGCGGAAAAAAAAAACAAAAGACTTAAATCATCATGTGAATGGCCCATATGGTAATTTACCCACACCCCCCAGCAGGCTACAGTCCTGACAAAAACGAGACAATTTGCAACAAAAAATGTATGCTTTTCCAACAAAACAATCTATTATCTGAAATACTGATTGCATTCTTCAAGAGCTCAACTTGCACATGATGGAAAAAAACAAAAATCACAAATTTCGAAAAAAAATGCTTCTTTTGCGATTATCTCGGATTCGTTTCGGCCGACATGTGTCCCTGGATTCAGTGAGGGGTCACATATAGTACCCTATGCAGTGAGTATATAGTAGTGAGTATATAGCACACTATGCAGTGAGTATATAGCACACTATGCAGTGAGTATATAGCACACTATGCAGTGAGTATATAGCACACTATGCAGTGAGTATATAGCACACTATGCAGTGAGTATACAGCACACTATGCAGTGTGTGCCAGTGATTCAGAGCCTCACTGTTAATCAGCTGTTCAACAATTTTTACTTTTCATCAAGTCCTGATTCACAGCTCTAGGCATTTTAAATTCTGGTGAAATACTAATCATCTCTTCTGACTCACTGATAATTTTAAAAATGTTATTTGACAGATGTTCAGGTAGAGCAACCGCAACTCATTTCCATACAGTCATGCATTACACCTAGTGGTCAAAATGGGAACTGCAGCAACAAGCAGTTAAAACGTACGGAGATGTCGATATGGGTGGGATTCCTCCCACCCCATCCTGTCAACATTTTCAGTAGGAGGAGGGGCAGAGGATCTTGTTTATTTCACTTGCTACTAAATACCACAAGTTGGCCTAGTGGTTAGCGTGTCCACCTCTCGACTGGGAGATCATGAGTTTTACATACCAAAGACCAGTGTGGGAAATAAGGCCAGACCAGCGCACATTGACTTGTAATTTTCGTGTCTGTCTGTATTTCACAAGCACCAGACTGGATGACCCATGAAAAATGGTAAAGATATGGGTCTAATCTACTTCTAAATTTCTTCCAAATTGCACACTGGGTGAATACATTATGTCGTAACACAGCCTGTGACTGGCGGATCGCGGACGCTCTCGATGACAAATCACCTCTCATCAGTGAGTAGGAGAGCATTCTGGCCTGACTCCACGCCACACTTATCAGCTGGGTAGGATTACCACTAACGTTAAAAGAAAATAGACTGCTACAGGTTTTGGACCCTGACAAAGTGTTTTTTCCATCGTATTTTAGCCCTCTGGGGTGGAGAACTTCTTCAGCGAAGCTCGGCAGGTTTAGAATGAGTACATCATGGACTTAGATAAATATCTTCGTGAGTTTATCATACAAGCATGATAAACATATTGGCAGAAACTTTATACTTTACACTTTCCTCTGTGCCCACTGCCAAATAATATTATAGTTTTTTAAAATTACCTATATTAAATGAAACATAAAACTTGTCCCCTTACTCGGTCCCACCAGAGTCGGAGCTCTGAGCGCCCACTTACACAGTCATAAAAGGCTGTTCCCATGGTAACGGCATGATCATCACTTTCACTCTTGCGGTTTCAATTGGTGTCTCTTTCACGGTGTTTTCTTCTATTTTCTAAGCTCTAGTGCGGCAGATTTTAGTCTGAATGCCAAATGATGATATGACCGTGTCTAGTTCTGAGTCACTTTAAAAGTCATTTTGTTGCAAACTTACTTGGAATCTCGTCCTCAAAATTTTAACTATTATGTAAAAAGAGTTGTATTGTTAATTACTAAATTTATTATAGACTTATTATAAACAGCATAAAAATGATCATTGTTGACAGAATGTTTCACGAGTGTTATTATAGTACTGATATACCGTACAAGTCCCAGTAAGCTGTAACCAACTGGAACATCCTTGCGCCCCCCAGACTTTTCTCTAGACCTGGAACTGACCTGTGTGCGACTGTTTTCTTGAGTAGAACTTTAAGCATGTTTTTCTTGAATCTTCTGACATTTTCTTGTAAATTATATTCAATTTGTAGTGTAATGAGCAACTAATATCGAGTGTAATTTGGCCTTTGAAGATCACAGAAATGCGCCTGGAAATAGCCGAGAAGCATCTCCAGGCATCTAAAGCCCTTCAGCTTCCCCGGCCGCATTGTTCCAGGCCTTTGGACAGACTGAAATTTGGACGGACAGACAACATTTCAGACTCATCTGTCCTGTGACAGTCTGCTTAAAAGTTCTTATTTCCCACACTGAAAGACCATCATAAAAATGCTTCCTACTGCCATCTGGCAAGGTGCCAAAATACAGATGCGAGTAGGGAGTCAAACTCTCACAGTTACCAGAGGACCCGCCCCCCCACCGTAACCCTGGCAATGTAACAGTCGAGAGGCCGAGGGCTATAGAAGCAGAGTCACTACATGGCCCAATACACAATCCTCCTCGGTCTTATTTTCCTACAAGTTATGACGTGGAAAAATCCCAAAGCCAGGGGCTCCTGTGTTAGAAGTCCTGCGTTTCATAAACTGCTCTCTCCGCGGCCAGTCTACCAACCTTATTTTGATCATGAATCAATAAAGATTACTCGGCCCAACATGTTCAATTCAAGTTGATAATATTGATCCAAATGGTTGATTTTTTTTTTTTCAACGAAGAACAAAACTCTGCCGGCACTGCCATTTTGGAAATCACACGATACATTGCTGCGTGCTGATTGGTTGAATTCATGGTGAGCGATGTTGAATTCGTCTGCAAGAAACCACACATCGATGTTTTAAATGTGAACTGTCAAAAGGAGTAACGAAAACGGGATTAAAGGCTCACAACAACACACCACGCCATGGTATGGAAGGATCGGAAATTAAACAAAGTGGACACAAAGTCTGTAGGTAAAACAAGACAGCACGGCGCGTATGGTTCACGAACACTGTTTTGAGCTTTGGCCAATCAGTGCACAGGAATGCAATCACGTGATTTTCAATCACGGCGGCGCCGGCGGAGTAGACGGACTTTTCGGCTCAATTCAGAAAATCGGGGCACTGATACTGATTGATTTGAAGTTGCTGACATGTTGATTCGGGAAACCTTTACTGTTTTGTGATCAAACGGAGACCGACAGATTGTATGCGGATGCATGATACGGCTCATGAATTACAGCTTTGGGGATTTTTTTTCCATGTCATAACTTGTAGGTAAAGAAAAGCAAGGTGGATTGTGGCATGTAGCGACTGTGTATAGAAGTGGGGATTGGCGCCGCCCAATGTGCCTTGTGGCACAGGAAGGATTTTAAAAGGGAATTAAATGTAATAAAAGAGAGGGAAAGGGAGGTTCTGGAGTGGATAATCAGAAATACGTGTGAAATGCGTGAAGAAAAAGGTGTCTCTCTGGACCAATGCACAAATTTTTGGGTGAGTTTTGATTTGGGCAACCTTGGTTAATGACATTACCTCGAACAAAGTTTCATCCAAAACCACACAAAACACACTGCTCGAGTGTACACGACATGACTGTGTATGCTTTTATCTACAGGGTTACTGCAGACCAAGTTGAGTGTGATAGCCTCTCGACTCTGTTGTGTTTGAGGCTATCTGATTATCAGCAGCTTCCCACAACACCTACAGCTGTGGTTCACGAGTGCACCGTCCACCTCCCCCTCCCTTCATCCTTGGCGCAGTAGGTTTTACAGCACCGGATGATTACACTACACATATCAAAATTAATACTGGACTAAATGAATACACAGAGTATGAATTGATAAAATGGTGATGTTGCCTTATAAACAGAGATTAGAAAAGAGAGACAGACACTACACTGTTGAAGATCACAGATTAATCAAAAGAATGTTCTATTTGGAGCTCCGCCCACACATCCCTGTTCATTACACAAACACATGAGCAGGGTTTATTCACCAATCTGAGCTGCACTGTCTGGTGTAAAGAAAAAAAAAAATGCTGATGTACATCGTAATAGATGTTCTCGGATTTTTCCCCCAGCAGCCGATACGTAGCGTAGCGTCACGTCCCAGAACCACAGCGTAACATTAGAAAGTAAAACCTATTAGAAAGTGCACAGGCTTTTTTCTATAGAGAGAATAATCTGATCAGGTGATCAAAGGTTAAACATTCATACCATCAAGGAGGTTTGGGTCGTTAAGGAACTCCTGCAGCGTCGGCATACAAGTGTCGGGGGAAAGTGCCTCAAAGATGTCCAGTAGAGGTCCAGGACTGCGAGAGCCCTTCAGAGGAACATCAGCGAAAGGATCTGTAACCAAGTCCAGAGTTTCCAGGAGATTTTCTGGAATTTCGCTGAGAGAAGTTTCTGGAACGCTGCTGGGAGGAGTGGGACTGTCGCTGTAGCCAGAGAGCATCGGGGAGCTTTCCAGGCCTCGCAGCATGACATCGGTGTTCACGTCAGGAGGTGAAGGGGGCTCTTAAAGAAAGACGAAAATTGAAAATATTGGTATGGAATACAGGAGGACGTGACAGACTATAAAGACAAGATTTTACCAAAAAAAAAAAAAAGGTGTGAATCTGGGCATGACCGACTTTAATTAAAAGGTGCTAAAATTTATGCTAATGTCAGTTTACGATTAAAAAAAACGTTAGCTAAAAATTTTAAGCTTAACTTTTAAATTTAGTCAAATGCTTTATTTGAGTGCAAAAGTTTGTGCACCCTTAGAAAAAAAACCCCTCAGAAATGTGTATTGCCTCGGTCACAACTGGCCGGTCTACGTGCAAAAAACGCAAGAAACGCACGGAGGGTGCGCGTGTGACGTGCTGATTTTCGAGCCATAGACTGGCCGCAAAGGTTCTTTGTCATGTCAAACAAACTCTACGGGCGCTTACATTTTTTTCAGGTTGCAAGGCAAACTTGCGGCCAACGTGCGTCTTTCTCCATGGACAAAAAAAAAAAACGCAGCGATTTGGGAAACGCCAAAAAATCGTACGTCCGGTTGTGACCTAGGCTTATGATGGAGGTCATGTACTTCCTCCATCAATATTGCTACATTAAATATTAACATATTACTCATTTTAAAAACTTAAACCAATATCAGCTTAAAAATTTACATCTCACTTTCAACAGAAAGTAATTTTGTAACTTGAAATGTTTCTCCACACGATTTGTCCTATTTTGAACCACCACACACAAAATTGGTGATTAGTGCCCCCTAGGGTCTGAAAGTCGGTTTAGCGTCACAGCTTTCTTACAGAATATTATAGAAAATTAGAAATGCATGGAATAAAATCCTTGTAATTCTTGAATACATCTTGAATTTATTGCTTTTACTAACATCTCCCTTGCATTACGGTTACTCTGCATTGTCTGCATGTGTACATGATATTATTTATGACTTTTTTTTCCATGTTAATGGTTTCAGAAACATAATTCACACCAGAGCCTGACTGATATGTCGCTTGGGTGAAAAAATTACAAGGTTTTTATTCCAGGAATTTCTAATTTCTATAGTCTGGCACCATTCATGTGAAATGAAGAACATGTGACCAGATCAACAATGCGTGAAGAACAGCATGCTGTTATGAGCCCGTCCATGACAGGAAGGAGACAGATGATCTGATTGGTTGTTGGGGTGGCAGGAAGGCGGGACTCACCGTTGTGCTGAGCACACAGATCAGGTGCTGGGCCTTCAGGCGCACTTGTACACCCATTCCTGTTGCAACCAAGCACACAGTAACACGGTTACTATGGCAACCGCTCTTGCCAACCAACGGCAACATTATAGCCAATCTCAGCGGCCGATAAGAATAGTCACAGCTGGATTCTCTTTCACGATTATGCCTCTGTTTGGCAGGTTAACACTGCGCAAGCAATAATCTTCGCATAATTTCTTTAAATTGGTTATTTAGCTTTAACATCATAACATTCTTTTTACAGTCAATAAATAAGATCGATGTAACCACGGCAACCAATAATCGAGAATCAGGGCACAGTGTCATGATGACACGCCTTCGAGTCACCGATGATAAAGTTACCATAATAACCGGATCAACGGTACATTCCAAAACTGAGATCCAAAAGATTTTTGATGACAATAAAATCAGGTGTCGTGTTCATTTCTGGGGAAACGTTGCCCTTTATGCTCATCCAGCATCATCAAAAAAAAAAAAAAGCGGCCATGGACATTTCAGGCGAATAGGAAACTTCTTGTGTTATTTTTGTTCACTTCAACTCAATCTTCACTGCAAAAAATATTTAAAATGATATAATCTACGGTGTCTCAAAGCACAATTTTTTAAAAATTATTATTGTGTATTAACACTAAAACAGCACATTTCACCTATGTGATTAATCTGTTCACATTTCTGGCGTTTAAATGTTTGCTGCTTGTTTTAAAACAGGTTCTCAATGTCAAGGGTTTGTGAGCTCTTTATATATTTAAAAAAAAAAAAAAAAAAAAAAAAAGGTCAGCACATATTTATATTATAGTACGGACATAAATAATTAAATAATATTGTCTGGCTTTTTTTTCATGGTCTATCAGACAGATTCCATTCAGCGAGCACGATACCGAACAAGTTGAAGACAAGTAGCTGAATGGAATATATCTGACAGACCACGAAAAAAAGCCAGACAATGTTATTATTATTATTATTATTATCATCCATACACATTCCTTTCAGGTGTTCAACGCGTCTTTCTCTTTCAAAATTCTCTCAAAATCTTCTGTATTTAACGAAGCAAACCTGGCAGCCATGTTTGCTTATAAACTGTCCCAGTTGCTCACTAAAAAAAAAGCCAACCAATATTGTTTTACATCTCCAACGTGTGACGTCATGTTATCTTGACAATTGTGCAGTATTGTAACCCGCATTCAACGCTCATTCTCCATTGGGTAGCGTGACGTAATACACGTAGGATAAGCGATATGCTAACAATATTGCATGCTATCAAACCAAATGAATGAAACCCGCTAGAAGGGAATAGAACACGTGTTTTTAGAAGAAGAAGCCGCCGCCTTTATTTGTCACATGCACACTCAAGCACAGTGAAATTCATCCTCTGCATTTAACCCATCTGAAGCAGTGAACACACACACACACACCCAGAGCAGTGGGCAGCCACACCAGAGCGCCCGGGGAGCAGTCAGGGGTTCGGTACCTCGCTCAAGGGCACTTCAGTCCAAAGCCGCTCCACGTTACCCTAACTGCATGTCTTTGGACTGTGGGGAAAACCGGTAGCCTAGTAAACTAGACCCACCCGCCTAGCGGCCAAAAATATTTTTGCCTAGCGAGTGGGTCTAGCCTCGCACCATATAAACAAACACCCCAGGCATCAAATCGTGCCCGCCAATCACAACGCAAGGTTTTTGTTTGAATTCTTTGGGCGGGCTTTTGCAGGAGTGACGACAAGGCTGCGCGACACTGGAGAAACCGCAACAGGAAAGATGGCTACGGCTAGTGAACAGCGCACGTTTGACTCCGCTTTGGAATCAGTTTTAGAAGAATTAGACTTGGAGTTTTCGTTGAAACATGAGCAGGAAGAGGCTCTCCGCTCATTCCTTTTCAAGAAGGACGTTTTCGCTGTTTTGCCGACCGGCTATGGCAAAAGTCTGATCTACCAGCTGGCTCCGCTCGTAGCCAAAAGGATGGGGCTAGTTTGTGCAGTACGAAGAATTAATAAACAGCTTTGAAACATTACTTTTTGATTGTTTCTTATTTTCCCGTTATTTTACATTTAAGGGAAATTATTTCACCAAACACCACTAAATAAAAACTCTCAAAAACAGTTTAAGCAAACCCTTGAAAACACTTGAACAAAATATAAGTGTATGTTAAGTATGTGGTACAGACTCCAAACTTGTGGTCATTATCTCCAAACTTCTTAATATCTAGAACCTGTTTATTAATTAATACGCATTTTGAAAATTATTTATTTCAAGGTCTCCCCCACTGCTTTCTGTCGCTCTGACTACGTCACAGTCACTGTTGCGCTGATTGGTAAGAGCGTTGGCCTATACGCACAGAGACAGTTTGAAAGACAGCGGGTTGTTCCTCCCACACCCTTCGGAAATGTCTACGAGTGAGGCCAGACTACATATTCACATTTAGTCTGGCTTGCCAGGCTAGAAAACCGGAGCACCCGGAGGAAACCCACGCGGACACGGGGAGAACATGCAAACTCCACACAGAAAGGCCCTCGCCGGCCGCTGGGCTCAAACCCAGAACCTTCTTGCTGTGAGGCGACAGCGCTAACCACTACACCACCGTCTTTCATCGAAAAAGTGTCCTGGATGTATAATACTATATACGTTACAAACAACCTATATATTTTTTGTCACATGATTTAAATGTGTAAAATAATATCTTGGCTGTTTTTGGAGCCTCACATTTCTTTCAACTTTATATGCACAGAACGAATTTTTATTCAAAAACGTCATTAGTTTACACACACGTAATAACTCTGATAACAGAGGACTGTGAGGTCAATCTGTCCCTGTAACATTAAAATCTCAATTTGAAAACCACGGCGTCTCCACCAGACCGACCAACTCAAGAGCCACGATCAGGATTTAAGACTCCAGGGCTGTGAAATAGAAATGACAAAATCCGAGGAAACCATTTTAACAGGGGGTCTGGGAGGAGCAGCCCCCCAGGAGCCAGGGGCCTGCAGGGCCCCAGAAGCTGAACAGATTTTGTGTATATTGATAGATTTGAAACATCTCCTGAAAGCAAATATTTTCTTAACCATGCCATTTAATTTGAACTGTTTATTATTATTATAAATTGGATATATAAATGTGAACAAGATGGTCTACCTGGTAATCTATAGTTCGACAGCTTCAATTTCACCAGTTCCGCATGTTTTTTTCCTTTAACATGGTCAACCAAATGCGTTCTTCCACCAGAACCGTACTTCACATCCTGATGGCACAAGATGCAGTAAGCTTTCCCCGGTTCTTTTATCTTCCGTATGTGCTCATGGAGATATTCACTACCGACTTTAAACTCCAGCCATCGCCAATTCCATGGATTTTGATGCCGTTTTTCCTTGTCAAATGTTTTTGACATCGTCGGTCTCACAGTCCTCCCTCTGAACGATGTCCCTCCATGACACAGACATACCGCAAAATTCTCCTTTTCAAAACCGTTGATATCGAAAGCGTGTTTAAAGAGCACAAGATTTGCGCCGTGGTTTGTAAGCATGGCGCAAATGCCGTAAACTGGTCTGTTATTGTCGCAAAAGAAACCTCCCCCAATTTTTATTGCAAAATTAGATGATTTATTAAAATGATATTTTTGGCGGCCAAATTTGCGGAATTCCGCGGATTTTTCACAGCCCTGAGACTCTCTTTATGACCACACCCATGAGGGCGGTGTAAACATTTTGATGAGACGCTGGCATGTTGCTGGTGTTAAGGCCTTTACACACCGGTTACGACACAAAAATGCAGTGTGAAAAACTCATGCAAGACATTTCACACAGAGTCCAATGCAAAGGTTTTAATATTTTGCATTCTATTTCATGCCGTGACGGTCATTAAAGTCCTGAGTGAATGATGGGTTCGTCTAGTTGTGGTAAAGATAATAATAATAGATAATAATAATAAATAATAACAATAATAGACATGCTCTCAAGAACGAGACAGTATTTGGTTCACCGGGTGTTGGAACGGAGATGATAACAGACAGAGTTTCATAATCTCATTAAAGAGTTGAAGCTGAGAGACAGGATTCTGGGCAAAAAAAGAAAAAAAAAAGCAGCACTCGCTCATGGGGTTGTGTTCACGGGTAAACAGTCACTCAGCTCTAGGATGTGAGGAACACCAGACCATAGAAGAGGCTCACCGCAACATACGAAGCAGGAGGGAAAAAACCCTGACCTCACTGTGGGGAAAAAAAAAATGTTGATTTTTGCTGCGTAATCCACGCACTCTATGTGAAAGTACTCATGGCAAAAACCAACAGTTTGAAAAAAATACATTAATTAATTGGATGAAAAGGTGCAACACTTGTAGGACAGGAATGTTTGGGTTAGGGTTAGTTTGCCTGCCCCCTTGTGGATGACAGCAGTGATGACACAAAGGAAACTAACTGTCGTTAGATGTTTTTAAGGTAGTTTCCAAAACACACAAATATTCCGTTTAGTTTATTCAACACTAATAACTCCATCTGATAAACAGATTGAAAAAAAAAAAAAAAAAGTGTGCGTTTATGGAACGAGTCTCCAGCGTCAGCACTTTCTCACAGTCAGAGCTAAAACCGCAACCGAGTCTTCCAATGTCTGCACGACACACAGGTTTACGCTTTGGGGTTTCTTCATTTGGTGAATTTCATGTCTTATTAACATCGAGAGAGAACACCGAGAGGCTGGTGAGTGAACGGCTGTTTATAGCTGCTGTAACACAAACGACAACAGGGACTAACTTATTTAAACGCAACTATAAACAGATAAAACGTGTCATTCTTTAATAAATATGTAAAACACTGTAATTGTTGGCAAACTGCTGCAATACAAGAGGAATAAAACATTTGATTTATAGTACATACAGTTATTAGAAAATAAGCCACTTCAAGGACGTACACAATAACACTACTGATTATTTTCCTGTTAATGCACAACACACACAGGGTTTTATTCCTTATATAATTAGTGCATGAGTGTGTTTCCACTGAGTGCTGCAGAACAAATACTTACTCTTTCGAAACGAAGACCAGCTTGGTTTTAATGTATTTAATGTAAGGACTTTCCTCTGAAAAACACACACACACACACACACACACACACACACACACACACCAAAAACAAAATCAACAGAGAGAAAAATATTCCCATACAAGTCATAAAACTCGATTAGAACCTTATAGAGCCAACTTCTAACTTTCAGCTTCTGCCCCGAGTTTATTGTTCACCGTAAAAGAAAGTTGCACGCTGCCATTTGTAATTTAATGTTTTCTACTGGCTGGATAAAAGTGGGCGGGGCTACACTAGAAGTATGGGATGTCAGCAAACCCCAGGGACCAATCAGAAATAAGAATTTATCATTTTCCTTGCTTCCACCCCCCAAAGTAACTTGGGACGTGGTTCACACCCTCCCTCCTCCTGAGCTGTATCAGGGGTCGAAATTAACTTCTTGCCCTCAGGGCAACCAACCCCCAAAATTTACTTGCCCGCATGCATGTATCAGTTGCCCTGCTTTTTTGCAGGTTGACTGGGTAAGTAATTTGCATAAAAAGCAATCTGGATGTATATTATAGAGTATGCAATAAAATATTTCAACTTGTTTTGCCATTGTTTGATTACTGATTGATAGAAATAAAGTTATAACACTCATATGTGTTTGGTGTTTATTTCATCATGATGAACAGTAAAACAACTAGGTATAACTACTAGTATCTTCTAATAAACATGTTAAACAGTCAGAAAACATGTCATCATGGCAAGTGTAACTGATCAAATCAGAATTAAAAATCAGTCCAAAAAGATGCTTCGTTCTGTGAGGGAAATGTAATGGATGAACATTATTATTCTCTGTGTTTCTGTATGCTGAGCTAAAGTGGCTTAGTTACTGAGAAGAGATGTTTTTCCACATGCTGTAATCGCTTTTCTGTGGCCTTGGTGATAAGCAGGGTGCCCGAGTTCTCATAACTACGCATCTGCCTGCACATGCCAGAGCACGCCAGGTGCACGCTTTAACGAACCTTCATAGAAAATCTTGAGCCAATCACGTGAAGATGCAAGCAGTAATCAAATGCTTTTAGAGTATAATAGATAGCAGCCACTAAAACGCAACTCGGAGAGCGCGCACGTACTCTCACATCACTAGAGGTGATGCTCTGCTTTAATTTTCTTTCTTTCCTTTATTCCTTTGCATGATTTACTATAATAAATAACTGAAAAGACGACTGCTAAGCGTTCTGAAGTGTTTATTAGAAATTTCCATTACAATTTGGCGTCCCTGGGTGGGCCCTATGCGTCTGATCCTCGGACGACGGAACACTCCCAAGGCTACGGTGCGGAGCTGAGAACTCGGAGGAGACCCCAGGCTATCAGGGCTCACCGAACCAGTAGGTGATAACTTTGCATTCTTGTGTAAAAATTAGTGGAAACAGCATTTAAAGGATGATACAAGAAATGGACAGAGATTTGTCCTAGTATTTAAAAAAATGATATAAGAGATGGACAGAGATTGTCCCAGTCAAGGAAGACTGATATAAGAGACGGACAGAAGTTTGTCCGAGCCCAGGAGGACTGTTAAGCTGTGATGCCAACAATACGTTTGCAGAAAATGGATAAAACACAATTTTGAGACAATAAACTGCGAGTAGTTTATTGGGTTGTGTAAGAGAATTATCCGCCTAAGTGACGACTGGGTAACGGCTCACCTACTTGAGCGAAGGAAGTACGGGCGTGTGTCTTGACGGACTCACGTTCAGCGATTCGTAACTGGAAAGAATTGAATCTTGCTCCCTTTGTTCTGTGTGAACAACTGGCCTGTCGGAGGAACGGGATAGAGAGGTTCGATCACGAAGTTGCAAAGGCACACCGGTGTACATGTAAAATACTGATGAATGAACAGAGTACTGTCCTCTTCCAAATTCTGAAACAGAGAAACAGATTTTGTACACATGCGCGAGTTGTCTTTGAGGTTGTTGTGCTAAATGATACCTACTTTGGTTTAAGGCAAATTTCAGATAAATTGTTTACTAATAAGAACAAACCTAAAGGATTATTGTGTCGCATTTTTGAACATAGTCCAACCTGTCCTTTTTGTGATCCTGATAAAGAAACTCAGCCGCTGTTGTCACAGCCTATTAATATAACAGTGTACAATGGGGAACAGAAGCAGCAAGTTAGAGAAAGGAAAGGAAGAAGCAAGCAAGCCTGAAGGGCTCTGCATGCTCTTGCGACAAGGCTTTCGCAGATAGCTTTTCGCAGACAGTTGTAATTTATCGTTGAGCGGGGAGTAATAGGCGTGCGCGATGTTATTCACCGCCACAACGTTGCGAAATCGCTAGGAGTAGTTGGTGGGTGTGGTTAGTGGAGTGTTTATCCTCGCTGTCCTTATAATGACTAGAACTGGAGTCGTATAGGATGTACGTACTTCCTCACTTCCTCGATCAACTGCTCTTCGTGCTGCTCCATCTTCGCTCGTGTTTTTAAAAATGACGGTTGTGAAAACAAACCAAACCGGGAAAGTAGGGAAGCGGAAGTGCGTGTACAGCGGATGCAGACTGGACCAATCAGAGCCCTCTTGTCTGCGAGGCTGTCTGCGGTGGTCACAATTTTTGGGAGGTGCGCGCAGAGCGTCTGCGAAGGGGGGGGGGTTGCAGACGCCATCTGCGACGCCTTCTGCGAGGACTGGGTTGTCAGCATAAATTGGCCCTGAGACTACATGTGCTATAATAAGAAGTGGGTGTTCCTATGACAACCCAAACATCCAGTTTATGAAAACCTCGTATGGCGAGGATTGTTTGGCACAGTCTGACATATGGGTAAAGGACCTAGGATTCCTTGAAAAGGGCAGTTTTAGTCCCAGGCAGATAGGACAGTTAGAAGAAAAGTTGAAACAGAAGGAAAAAGAAGAGCCTGCAGATAATGTTAAGTTCTTAGGGGACTGGAGGGCGTTTTCTGCATGGAAAGAAGAAACACTTAAGAGAGAAACGACAGGCAGGGCTCTCACCCTCTTCTCAGTGTTTGAAATTTCAGATGGACCCTGACCTGGAGTCTGCCTCACCACCCCGACACACACTGCCTCCTCAGCAAGGTGGAGCATCGTTCCCACAAGCGCCTCACCCACAGAGAAGGGGAGAAGTCGAGACAAAGAAAAAAACTGAGCCTCTGGAATCTCCTCCAGCCTACCAGCCGCCTCCAGCGTCAGCGCCTCGCCTCGCTTCTCCATCACACACGAGATCCGGTCTTGCATATGGCGATGGAAAAGACACTCTCCTGGACCTGACCACGTGCTCACCAGTGGGTCCACAAGGCCATAATCTAAAGTCTGAAGTCCTTCATCTTCCAGTGATGGAAGTGGCTGGAGCTTTTAGTACACAGACCATGGATGACAGCTGACATGAAGGAAAGCATGGCTTCTCTTCCCAACGTGAGAGAGGTAGGAGGAAAGAGATTTGGTAATGAGCTGTTGATATTCTGCAGAGAATTCCGACCAACCACCCATGAACTTCACCGCCTACTCATGATCAAGATGGGTATAGATTGGAACAAAGCTTCCAAAGAGTGGCCGGAAGCTGACCAGCAAATAACTACACCAGACTGGAGCGCAGCTGGCAACAGTGAGTATAGAGATACCATCACTGCTCTCTGTGCTCGTCTGGACAGTGCTTTTCCTTTGAACATAGACATGACTAAGATCAGTATGTGTAAGCAAGAAGATGGAGAAGGGGTGTCAGCGTTTCTCGCACGTCTCACCGCCGTGCATGAGAAACACAGTGGCCTGACCAGACCCGCGACCCTGGCTGGAGTGGAAGGCACTCCTGAGGTCTGGGAAGCGCACCTGCGGAACAGTTTCATGAGCGGTGTGAATCCAGCAGTGGCCAAGTTAGTAAAGCAGCTCTGTCTCCTGTGGGAAACCACCAGTCTCACCAAGATCGAGCAGTACGCTGTGCATGCAGAACAGCTGCTGAAAGAGAAGGAGAAGACAAAGTTGGCACAAAGAGACCAAGACCTACACGCCACCACTCTCACTCTTTTCCAGACTGTTCAGCCTGGACAAGGAGGAAGAGGTCGAAGTAGGGGCCGAGACAGGACGACCTGGAGTTACTCGTCCTGGATAAAGGGTGCAACCTGCTACAACTGCAATCAGAAGGGACACATTGCTTGAAATTGTCTCCACAGAAGCAGCCAGAAGCACTGAGAGGAGTACAGCAAAGCAGACTGACAGGCGGACTCCGGGAATGGGCCCCACACAGAGAACAGGGGAGGTAACACACACACACACACACCTGATGATACACAGACAGGAGCATTCATATAACGTTAAACACATTAGTAGCAGCACCTGCATGCAACAGCAAGACTACACAGAAACGCCCGATACACCAGTCCAGATAGATACACCTGAAGTTGCATTAAGTTTGTTAAAATACACAACTACTCCCTTTTCTAAACTCCCTTGTATGCCCCTCACCGTGTGTGGGCACATGTTAACCTTTTTAGTAGATTCTGGAGCAGGACACTCAGTGATACAACATGGGGTACTTCCAGTAGACCCACCGCTCAGCTCAAATTCTATTCAGACAATGGGCATCTCAGGACGACCTGTAACCGAAACTTTCTCAGTCAACCTCCCGTGTGAAAACGAGGGAGGAATAGTTATGTCCCACTCATTTCTCATCTCACATACATGCCCAGTAAATTTGTTAGCACGTGATTTAATGTGCAAATTAGGAGTAAATCTCATATCCACTCCAGATGGGCTAACTATTGAAGTAAGTGAAATGTGCGGTGTGCAGTATGGGTTTGGAAGCCCCCTGTATGTGTATGTCTGGCGGCTCTGCTCAGATCAACTCACACAAACTCCAAAACACCTTGTACAGCTCGCACGCTTGAACACCTCATCAGTTGAGACAGATTATATGAAAGAGGAAGATTTGCATTGTACAGCACATGTTCACCAAGGGCAAGATGTAGAGTTTGAAAAGACTTGGTTTGCAGACCCCCACGCACGTGAAAGACTGACCCTCAAAACTACATATTGGTCTAAACATTATTGTGCTGTGCAGGTCCATTTTACTCGTTGTCCAAACAGCTGCATCAATGCTCATTGCAGTGTTCTCAAACATGTTATACACGGCCTCATGACTGAGGACTCTGAGGTTGACTGCTGCCAACATGATTTCTTTGACATCTTTAATTCTATACCCCATGTCTCATTAGCAAAACCGCGAGCCGCCCATTGGAAAGACGTGGGGAAGTGGGTCAGGAAGTGTGCAGTCGATGGCAATGAATGGTCCCGAACAGAGGACCCTAGTGTGTTGTTTTGTCAAAGGCTTGGGGTCTACAATCAAAGTCAGGCTGTGTGTGCGCGCATGTTAAGCGCAGCGTAATATTAGCCAATGATGACCAGGGTCCTGGGGACCCTGGCCATAGTGGCCTGTTTGTCTCTGTTTCCACAGGCATAACTCCAGCAGAGGTGCACCCCAAATTGGCGGGAGTTCCAAATTCCGTTTGGGCAAAGGGTAAACATGATGTGGGCCTAATAAAGAATGCTGAACCAGTGGTGATCACCCCCAAATCAGATTTCAGCCCTAGACAGACCCAGTACCCACTCAAACCAGAAGCAATCACAGGCATAAAACCGGTCTTTGATTCGTTGCTGAAGGCAGGTGTAATTGTCCCTTGCCCGGACTCTCCAGTGCGCACTGCTATTTTTCCAGTTAAGAAGGCAAGAAAACCGTCCCAGCCCGATGAGTGGAGGTTTGTCCAAGATCTGCAAGCAGTCAATGCTGCGGTTGTTCCACGCGCACCTGACGTCCCTAACCCATACACCATTTTGGGCCAGGTGCCCGCTGACAGTAAGTGGTTTTCAGTGGTGGATCTAGCAAATGCGTTCTTTTCTATTCCTATACATAAAGACAGCCAGTACTGGTTTGCCTTTATGTATGATGGTCGTCCATACACTTTCACTCGTTTGTGCCAGGGTTACTGTGAGTCCCCAACCATATACAACCAGTGCCTCAGAGACAGCCTCGCTTCGTTAACTTTGTCACCAAGATCAGCTTTGCTGCAGTATGTTGACGATTTAATGATTTGTGCCCCAACTAAAGCTCAATGTGAGGATGACACCGTAACGCTACTGCGACACCTCGCTAAGGAAGGTCATAAGGCTAGCCTCACAAAATTACAGTTTACAAAACAGAAGGTGCATTTCTTGGGGCATGATCTCACAGGAGAGGGAAAAACGCTGTCTGCGGACAGAGTCTCAGCTATTCAGAAAATTCCCAAGCCGATCACTGTGAAACAAGTTTTGTCATTTTTGGGTACGTGTTCCTATTGCAGAGCATTCATTCCAAATTATTCTATCCTGGAAAGTCCAGTGAGAGAGCTCGTGCACGGTTCGTCCCTCACCGCTTCGTGACCTGTCGTATGGACACCAGAAGCTGAAGAAGCATTCCTGGCCCTAAAAGGCGCCCTGCAGACCACACCCACGTTGGGACTGCCTGACCCCAATAAACCATTTGTTCAAACTGTCGATGAAAAGAAGGGTTTTATGACCCCTGTTCTTTTGCAGAAACACAGGGATAGATTGAGACCTGTAGCTTACTTCTCCAGCAGGCTGGATCCAGTGGCGGCTGGACTTCCTGTTTGCCTGCGTGCAGTTGCTCAGCTGAAAAGGCGGTAACTGCCTCCAGAAATATTGTGGGGTATTCTAACCTCACCCTTTTGATCCCACATGCTATCTCCCTGCTTCTGTTGGAGAAAAAGACGTCACATTTGTCAGCACAGAGATGGTTGAAGTATAACACAGTCATACTTGATATGCCTAACATCACTGTGAAACATTGTACTGTTCTGAATCCTGCCTCTCTTCTCCCTACAGAGGACGATGGAGAGCCACATGACTGCGTTGCCCTCACTAACGATTTTTGTTCTCCCAGGGCAGACTTAAAGAGCGACCCTTTGGAAAATCCAGACATGATCCTCTATGTGGATGGTTCAGCCTCCAGAGACCCAGAGACGGGAAAGAACAAAGTAGGTTTTGCCGTAGTCTCAGATCATGAGGTCCTCAAGGCGTCACGTCTGCCCTCGAACCTGTCAGCGCAGGCTGCAGAGCTCTGTGCCCTCATTGAGGCATGCAAATTGGCGGCAGGGCAATCCGTCAATATTTTTATGGATAGTAGGTATGCATTTGGCGTTGTGCACGATTTTGGCACCATTTGGAAACAGAAATTTTCTCACTGGCACAGGATTTCCCATTGCACATCATAAACTGGTCTCCGAGTTGTTGGATGCTATTCTACTCCCTAGAGCCATTGCTGTGTGTAAGTGTGCTGCCCATACTAACAATACTGATCTTGTGTCTCAAGGGAATGCCAGGGCGGATGCGGCAGCTAAGTGTGCAGCCTCGGCTTCCAGTTCACTCTCTAACCTTGCCTTTCCTCAGGTTTCTACCCCTTGTTTACAGCTAGCGGACCTTCAGAGCACTGCCACTCAGGACGAGAGACGAGTCTGGAAACAGGCAGGCTGTATCTTTGCAAACTTGGTCTGGGTTTGTCCCTCGGGCCGTCCCTGTCTACCAAAATACATGTTCCCTTTCTATGCAAAATTGGCACATGGGCTCACCCATGTGTCAAAAGGGGGGATGGTAGCAGAAGTAACAAAGAGATGGTTCACAAAGGGGTTTTCAAATTATGCTGCGAAATTTTGCAAGCAATGCTTGATATGTGCACAACATAATGCAGGTCAACGTATCAGACTAACTCAAGCAGCACACCCAATACCAGACAAACCATTTGATCACCTCCAAATGGACTTTATTGAACTGACACCTAGTGAAGGGAAAAGGTATTGCCTGGTAATAGTTGACATGTTTTCAAAATGGGTTGAAGTATTCCCCACAGCTAAACAAGACTCAGAGGCGGTAGTCAAAGCACTCCTGAGAGATGTAATTCCTAGGTGGGGTATACCTAGCAAAATCTCAAGTGACAATGGAACACCCTTTGTTAATGCAGCCCTAAAGAAAATAGGAGCATTCCTAGGGATAGACCTGAAACAACATTGTGCCTATCATCCTGCCAGTGCAGGAGCAGTAGAGAGGGAAAATGGGTCACTTAAAAATAAACTAAGCAAAGCTTGTGCAGAAACAGGGCTAAGATGGACAAAGGTCCTCCCTATAGTATTCACACAAATGAGGATGCAAACTAGGCCTAAACATGGGTTAAGCCCATTCGAAATTCTGTTTGGACGAGTACCCAACACGGGGATAGGGCCAGCTCAAGGAACACTGCCAGACACCACACTGTGTGATGATGCGATGTTGAATTACTGTGCAACGTTGTCCTCTGCTTTGAAATCTATCCACAAACAGGTAAAAGAAGCACTTCCCAAACCCGCTGAGGGACCTCTGCACGATCTACAACCAGGGGATTGGATTGTGGTGAAGGACTTCCGACAAACCAAGTGGAACAAGCCACGGTGGAATGGCCCATTCCAGGTCCTGCTCACGACCCCAACAGCAGTGAAGGTCACAGGCAGAGTGATGTGGATCCACGCTAGCCACTGCAGGAGGGTTCCTGAACTGGCTGAGCAGGAGGGAAAAGAAGGCCTAAGTGACCCAGATGCTGACTAAAGCTCGAGGAGAAAGAAGTGTTAATTGAGTACATCTGAGAACAGAACCCCAACCATAAGGTGGGACAAGTGGTAACCCGAGACTCAGGAGGAGAGGTAAGTGATTATCATTTAGAAGGTGCCCCACATGACAGCTTTCCTACCTTGATCCAAACCACGTGGCGAGCAAGTTCTGTGGAAGTGAGCATGGCAGCACAGTTACGCTGTTGCACCCTCAATAGAGAAGAGTATTTTAGTATCTAGTCAGTAAAACTGGTTTCAGAACTCCCGAGTTTCTCCAAGCTCCAGTGAGGTGGGACGAGGGCTGACAGGGCATGCCCGCCCTCTGAGCACCAATACACGTCAAGAAGGGCAAGGGTTAACTCGGAGACCTAGTTAACATAAAATGAAGGGAGTAAATCATTATAAACTAGGTCCAGTTGTGGGCCTGAGCATCTTGATCCTACTGGGGCTCACGGGAGGATTCGTGTGGTGGTCGATACAGGGAACCCAGACTGACACAGAATCAAGACGAGGGAGACATCCAACTCATAATTTGTATTGGCTGTATGCTAATTTTACAGCTAAACAAGCTAACAGGTCAAATTGTCTAGTTTGCTCAACCCTGCCACACACCGTTACACAACCATTCGTGTTCGAGATCGCCAACACAACAGATGAAGATACTGCACAAGCATGGCGAGCTGTGATGGAAGCTGTCTGTAATGATATAGAAAAAGGATGTAGTGTCACGCATCAAGGTGGGGGAGACGACCCGAGGGTAGAAATTAGTGTAAATGAACCAGGAAAGGGGATAAATTATACCTTATACGCAGGGCGAAAGGGCAATCCGAACTCAAACCTCGTAGGGAAGGTCAAGGAAACTAGGTGTTCAACCGTTTGTACTGTGCAGGGTTCAGTCCCAAATCCAAATGTGACCTGCACGGGACGAAGTGGCATTCTGTACAAGCAAGGCAGAAAAGCGACAATAGGAGGTGACTTAGGACCAGGAGGGAATCTAACTCAGTTAGCGGGTCCAACCTTCTATTACCCAGGCTGGCAATGGAAGTGTGGTCACTATGTGTATAACTTTCTTCCGGTAGATTGGAAAGGCACGTGTGCCCTGATCCAAGTAGATGCCCACCTAATAATAGCAACCCCTGAGACGAGTGGCAGACGGTGCAGAAGTGTCGACGATTTTCCTCCTCCAGAACATCAGCTGCAACCCAAGGTGAAGAAATTCTTCCAGGCACTGTTTCCACAGTACAGGATAACACAACTCTGGAATGAACTTGAGGTGGTGCATTATAGACTGGCACAGTTTGTGAATTCAACCATAGAGGCCATGGAGGGCGTGAGAACTGAATTGACCGCAATCAGATTAATGACGACACAGAATCGCATGGCCCTCGACATCCTTTTGGCAAAGGAAGGTGGAGTGTGTGTCATGATAGGAGAACACTGTTGTACGTACAGTCCTAAAAACGACGGGAATCATGGTAACGTCACTGAGGCACTGAACAAGATGCGCAAGGTTGCTGAACAATTACGAGCAGACGAACATGGAGGAGACAAAGACAGCTGGTGGCATTGGTTTAGTGGATGAAAGACTCTAATTCTATCCACCATACCAGTCCTGGGCTTCGTGATTGTGATGTTATGTTTGCTCCCTGTTTTCTGTCAATGTTGTATGTCTGTGTTTCAGAGGCAGCTGACAAATATCGGTTACCAGATGGTGAAAATAGACTCCGATGACTTGCCTGACTGGCCTCCAAACTCACATGAAGACTATAACCCACCGTTCGATGACATCAGCACAGTTGACATGAAACTAGTCCTGACTTAAAACACTTTCATTATGATTGTTTCCTGTTCTATTATTCCTGATCTATGTATATGGCTTGCTAGCATTCATTTAAGATGTCTATGTCTTATAAAAACAGCCTTAGCATTATCCCTGTACACTCAATGACGTGTTAAGTCGAATCTCTCTGGGAACTCTTATCACTGAAACTGTGTACAGTTCTTTCCTTTTAGCAATTATTATCCTATAGGATAAAAAGGGGGGAGAATGTGAGGGAAATTTAATGGACGAACATTATTATTCTCTGTGTTTCTGGATGTTGAACTAAAGTGGCTTAGTTACGGAGATGTTTTTCCACATGCTGTAATCGCTTTTCTGTGGCCTTGGTGGTGATAAGCAGGGTGCCCGAGTTGTCATAACTACGCATCTGCCTGCACATACCAGAGCACGCCAGGTGCATGCTTTAACGAAGCTTCGTAGAAAATCTTGAGCCAATCATGTGAAGATGCAAGCAGTAAGCGAATGCCTTTAGAGTATAATAGATAGCAGCCACTAAAACGCAACTCGGAGAGCGCGCGCGTACTCTCATCACTAGAGGTGATGTTCTGCTTTAATTTTCTTTCTTTCCTTTCTTATATTCCTTTGTATGATTTACTATAATAAATAACTGAAAAGATGACTGCTAAGCGTTCTGAAGTGTTTATTAGAAATTTCCATTACAGTTCGTTCTAGCCTACGTGACAGTGGCGCCTCGTGTGAATAATCATATCATGTAGCGCCATCTCACGAATGTAAGCATCAACTACCGCAACGAACCAAAGTCAAGGACAAACGAAAGAGAAGACGGGAAAAATAAAGTTTTCGTTCTGTTTCTGTTAGGAATCACAACAACTTAATTTTTCTTGGTAAAATAGACATTCAAACACAGTTGTCCGACGGACAACTAGTGATAATTTTATTGTTGTCCGAGTATGAGAATGACTTGCCCATGTCCGTCGGTACATGCTTAATTTCGACCCCGGTGTATTCAGGAATCTTTCAGTAAAGTTGTGTGTAAATGATTTCTTGTCCAAAAAAAGAACTAAAATCTCCTCCTCCTCACAGAAACGTTCACGTGTAACACCACCATACATTTAGATTTACATTTAGCTGTGTCTGTGAAACTCCATAAAAGGCAGCATGATCACAAAAAAAAGCGCTATAGAAAATTTTAGCGCCCTGTGACACATTACAGTAAATAACAGTGTGATGATACTGTATACACACTCACCGGCCACTTTAATAGGAACGTGTTGTTGGTTCTAAGATCCCTGTTCTTGGCTGCAGGAGTGGAACCCAATATGTTCTTCTGTTTTCTGTTGCATGCTGAGATGCTTTTCTGCTCACCACGGTTGTAAAGAGTGATTATATACACGAGTTACTATATCCTTCCAATCTGTCCATTTCCCTCTGAACCTCTCTTATCAACAAGGCGTTTGTTTCCACCCACAGAACTGTCGCTCACTCACTCAATGTTTTTTGTTTTCTGCACCATTCTGTGTAAACTCTAGAGACTGTCGTGTGTGAAAACCCCAGATCATCAGTTTCTGAAATACACAAACCAGCAGTCCATCTGGCACCAAGCCAACACCCATACCACAGTGAAAGCACACTTCGAGATCACAATTTTTCCGATTCTGATGTTTGAACATTGTGAACATTAACTGAAGCTCTTGATTTCTATCTGCATGATGTGATGCATCAAGGGATCGGCTGATTAGAGAACTGCAGAAAACAGCAGGATGTATGTATGTATGTATGGGTGTTCCTAATAAAGTGGCCAGTAAGCGTATCGTGATCACATTATTCCGACTTCACCTCAACACTGAGCTGCTCACCTCCAGTCTTCTCGTTGTAGTACTTGCCGAAAGCCTGGTTTTTGGGCGTGTTGGGGTAGAGGAACTGCAGCGGGTACACAGGCGCGTTCTCTGCCTCCATGATCTGAAAGTTGCGCAGGATCTCAGGGAAAGGGATCTGCTTGAGGTCCACGCTGGTGAAGGGCTGCACCGTCCTCACGGTGGGTTCACCTGCAACCACATGATGTTAGGGTCACACCTGGGTTACTATAGCTGAGGGAATTTCAGGCTTCACCCCTCTGAAATATCTTAATGATTATTTGTGGGTGTGTTCCATGTTCAGAGATCGGCATACGCAGTTCCATATTTCACCTCCCAGTGAGGTTAAAATGAACTCATTTCCTCGTTTGTTTAATCAGATTTTATTGGCTCCCAAGTGCTTTAATGCAAGAAACAGAATTAACCAAATCAGGATCATGCATTCTTCCTGTTTCTGTTTGAATGCTACGAGCGAGCTACGCTCTGAGCTCAGGGATACCAACGGGGGAGAAGAAGAGAGAGAAGAGGAAATCTGGTTTTTATGAGAGAAAACGTCTTGTCATTTTACCCCAAAAGTGAGCATCATAACTATCATTTTCAGAGGAAAAGTGGGAGGATCTCAAATGAGGGGGCGGGACAACAAAACCGAATTGCATCGTGTGATGGAACGTTACTGGGTATTACATTTTAATAAGAAATGCTGAATTATGGAAAAAATGGTTAATTTGCATAATCACGCATTCGACAAATCTAACATTTAACTGAAATAAATGTAGAATAATATTTAATAACTATTGGCACCCCCGGAAATTCTTAAGCGTGACATCTTGCGCAAGTTTCCATACGCATCTTTTACTCTCTCTCGTGTGTGTGTTTATACCTTTAGTAGAGTACTCCACCCAGCTGAACGTGATTCCTCCATCTCTGATGCTTTCACTAAAGCGCAGGAGGAACGTTCCACCCTGTTTCTTCTTCAGTAGAACCTTCTCCATCCCTTTACTCACAAAACCCATGATGGATCTACACACACACACACACACACACACACACACGGTTTTGCTTGTTTTATTAAGTTTTCCATTTTTGTATTTATTCATTAACAGCCTTGAAGCTTCAAGTCAAGTCTGTTTGTATAGCGCTTTTAACAATAGACATTGCTCCAAGGCAGTTTACAGAATCTGAATGACCCAAGACATGAGCTAATTTTATCCCTAATTTATCCCCAATGAGCAAGCCCATGGCGACGGTGGCAAAGAAAAACTCCCCCAAACAACACGAGGAAGAAACCTCGAGAGGAGCCAGACTCAAAAGGGAACCAATCCTCACCTGGACAACAACAGACATGACTATAACATTAACAGTTTTAACATGAAGTCAGTTTCATTGATGTTATAAACTCTTCATTGATGGAAACTTGAGTGCAAAACTGTTCATGACAACCGCAGTCCTAAAGTTAGCAAGTCAACTGTAGTCCTCAGCCATAAAAGCATTACTGTAAGTCTCCAGAGCATCTTCCAAGTGTGACTTTCAACTGTCCACATGGGGCCGTCCTCCACAGGAGCGATGCGATGAGACTCCAACCAGACACAGGGCACCAGGATGGATCAGGCAGGTCCGAGAAGCAGAAGAGGTTCAGCATCTCAATCCAAGGATCTTCACACTGATTCCAATGTTGGTAATTGAGGTGTTCCTCAGGGTTCAGTCCGTGGTCCAATTCTTTTCCTCCCCATAGCCTACATGCTTCCCCTCAGGATTTTTTTTTTTATTATCTGATGTAGTAGCAGTGCTTCCACTTTAATACTTAATACAGATAAAGCAGATGATCCTCATTCCTAATATCATCTACGGCTTGTCACTCAACATTCAATGACACCCAAATTTATATTCAAACCAAACCCTCTCACCTACTCCCTCCGTCCAATCTTGTCAACTGTCTAAATGCAGTTAACAACTGGATGGTGCAGAACTTTCTTAAATTAAATCAAGACAAAACAGAAGCCATCCTCATTTCCACCCCTTCTATCTTGAAAAAACTGGAGCACTCACAGCTATCTATTCCTGGTTATTTCACTTCCACTACTGTTGAAGTAAGAAATCTGGGTGTTATTCTGGACTCTACTCTCTCTTTTGACTCACACATTAAAAGTATCACTAAAACAGCTTTTTTTGACCTGAAAAGTCTCTCCAAACTTCGTCCCTCCTTGACTTCATCTGCAGCTGAAATGCTTATACATGCTTTTATCACCTCATGACTGGACTACTGCAATGCTCTACTCGATGGCATCCCAGCCAAGCGACTAAATAGGCTGCAATATGTCCAAAACTCAGCTGCTAGGGTACTCACTCACACCAGGCCCTGGGATCAGATCACTCCTATTCTATACAACCTGCACTAGCTCCCAGTCAAATACCGCATCCAGTACAAAATTATCTTACTTGTTTACAAATCCCTACATAACCTGGCCCCTCCCTATTTATCAAATCTCCTAACTCCATATCAGCTACCTTTAAATCTTCGCTCCACAGATGTCCACCTATTAGCAGTCCCTTACTCTTGGCTCTGTTCTATGGGTGACAGGGCTTTCAGTGTAAATGGTCCCAAGCTGTGGAATGCCCTGCCACTAGCGTTGCGCCAATGCTCAACACTGTCCTCTTTCAAAAAACAGCTAAAAACACATCTCTTTAGCTTGGCCTTTTCTCTTTGATAACGTTATTATTGTTGATTTCTTATTATTTTATTGTTTTGCTTTTTTTTTTACTGTTCAGTGTCCTTGGGTACCTTGAAAGGCGCTTATAAATAAAATGTATTATTATTATTATTATTATTCAACACTTTACAACAGACATCAAACATCTGGCCCACACGTCAACCAAAGATTCTCTGTTCTTTGCATCAACCATGACCACGAAACGCAATTCGTCATTCATCCACAAAGTGGTGACAACCTACTTCAAGTAAACAGCTGGTCATTCATGACTACAGAATGACTGTGAGCTAGCTTCTTGCTTTCAAAGAAAAGATAAGCTGATAAAAAGTCGAAGCTTTCAGGAAAAGTGGAAAAAAGCCAACTTGTTTTAGGAAATTAAGAGTCAGCCAGTTTGTTTAGTTTGCTCACAGCTCTGTTCACAAACTCACTCTCTCACTCAAATACACTTTTATTACCACAGTTTGTGAATAGTGAAAATAGGCAAGTTTATAGCTTATATTGAATGTAAATTGTTGACTGCCCTTATTTTCATTAATGTTAATAATTCTACTGCATGTTACATGTTTAAAAAAAACACACACACACACACACACACACACACTGGAATCGAGTAGTACGTGAGCTGATAGTCAACAAGGTGTGTAGCACCGAGTTGTCTATAATCCATGCACGACGAGACTGAGTGGAATAACTGTTTTATTCTATCCACATTCGCTGGATTTTGAAAAACAGAACATTTTTATTTTTTGCAAATTCGATAAATAAAAACTTTATACAAAACATCCAACAAAGTCATTTCCACTTAGTGGTGTTTGAAAGTTTGTGAACCCTTTAGAATTTTCTATATTTCTGCATAAATATGACCTAAAACAACATCAGATTTTCACACAAGTCTTAAAAGTAGATAAAGAGAACCCAGTTAAACAAATGAGACAAAAATATTATACTTGGTCATTTATTTATTGAGGAAAATGATCCAATATTACACATGTGAGTGGCAAAAGTATGTGAACCTCTAGGATTAGCAGTTAATTTGAAGGTGAAATTATAGTCAGGTGTTTTCAATCAATCAATGAGATGACAATCAGGTGTGAGTGGGCACCCTGTTTTATTTAAAGAACAGGGATCTATCAAAGTCTGATCTTCACAACATGTTTGTGGAAGTGTATCATGGCACGAACAAAGGAGATTTCTGAGGACATCAGAAAAAGCGTTGTTGATGCTCATCAGGCTGGAAAAGGTTACAAAACCATCTCTAAAGAGTTTGGACTTCACCAATCCACAGTCAGACAGATTGTGTACAAATGGAGGAAATTCAAGACCATTGTTACCCTCACCAGCAGCGGTCAACCAACAAAGATCACTCCAAGAGCAAGGCGTATAATAGTCGGCGAGGTCACAAAGGGCCCCAGGGTAACTTCTAAGCAATTGAAGGCCTCTCTCACATTGGCTAATGTTAATGTTCATGAGTCCACCATCAGGAGAACACTGAACAACAATGGTGTGCATGGCAGGGTTGCAAGGAGAAAGCCACTGCTCTCCAAAAAGAAATGTTGCTGCTCGTCTGTAGTTTGCTAAAGATCACGTGGACAAGCCAGAAGGCTATTGGAAAAATGTTTTGTGGACGGATGAGACCAAAATAGAACTTTTCTGTTTAAATGAGAAGCGTTATGTTTGGAGAAAGGAAAACACTGCATTCCAGCATAAGAACCTTAACCCATCTGTGAAACATGGTGGTGGTAGTATCATGGTTTGGGCCTGTTTTGCTGCATCTGGGCCAGGACGGCTTGCCATCATTGATGGAACAATGAATTCTGAATTATACCAGCGAATTCTAAAGGAAAATGTCAGGACATCTGTCCATGAACTGAATCTCAAGAGAAGGTGGGTCATGCAGCAAGACAACGACCCTAAGCACACAAGTCGTTCTACCAAAGAATGGTTAAAGAAGAATAAAGTTAATGTTTTGGAATGGCCAAGTCAAAGTCCTGGCCTTAATCCAATGGAAATGTTGTGGAAGGACCTGAAGCGAGCAGTTCATGTGAAGAAACCCACCAACATCCCAGAGTTGAAGCTGTTCTGTATGGAGGAACGGGCTAAAATTCCTCCAAGCCGGTGTGCAGGACTGATCAACAGTTACCGCAAACTTTTAGTTGCAGTTATTGCTGCACAAGGAGGTCACACCAGATACTGAAAGCAAAGGTTTTTGGTCATATTGATGCAGAAATATAGAAAATTCTAAAGGGTTCACAAACTTTCAAGCACCACTGTGTGTATATATATATATATATATATATATATATATACACACACACACACACACACACACACTCTACAGCTATTACCAACAGTAACAAGGTCACAGCTTCAGCTCAGACTGTTACCAAGCACCGACACTGGAGACTCCTTCCATAAACAGTCAATAAACATCTCACACATCAATTATTGCAGACTTTTTTTTTTGAGCGTCCACTGTGAATGACTGTTACTACGGAAACGATAACATATTAGAATTAGTGCATTAATAAAAACCTGCACTACTGTCAGAGCTGCTGTTCTAGAGAATTAATCAACACCTTCTGACCAATCAGAGTCCAGAACTCAGTAGCAGTGTTGAAGAACACACACACACACGTACGTACCCATCCTCCCACATATTGGCGAGGTAAACCTTCACTAGGTTCAGAATTCCATCCAGCCAAACCCACAGCGTGAAGTTCTGCCCAGAGATGTTCTCCTTTAAAAAAAAAAATTTTTTTTTTTTTTTTTTTTTACACACATACACACTTTAAAAAATAACCTGCTGTCTGTTATTAAAGTTTTGCTCTTACCTTGCTGAATCTGGTCCAGGATATTTTAGAGTTTTCATAATTTTCTTGTTTTCCTGAATAAATAAAACATCAACATCAGCATTAACTCACTGGTGAGAACATTATCACACCATTTCAAATTATAAAAAGAAGTGTGAAAGAAATGAAATTAATTCTAGCTCGAAAACATTTAGACAACTGCTTTAACAAAACAGCAAGCAAGTTTACTGACATGTCAATACTGCAAAAAATGTATATTCAGTGTAAATTCTTTCTGAATATTTTAATTTCATTAACTAAAAGTTCAGACAGGACTAAAAGTTATCAATACATCATTATCAAAGTCAGATTAAATTAAATGTGTCAAAACAACAACAAAAATGACAAAAATTAAACTTTGTTTATTTACATCAAATAAGATCAAAGTCATAATATTTATTTCAAGTAAAATGAAAGTGTCTTCGTATCTAATCTGCAGTATAAATCATCTTTATATCTTGTTAATAAATTTGTGGTATGAGATAAGCCACACATTTTCTGGATATAAAATAAGAACAATCCCAGACCTAAAGCAGAACCCTGTGGGACGCCACATTGCACTTCAATTGCTGTTAAAGCTAACAAACTACTATCATCCTCTCACAACACAAAAGCTGAAAAAGTTCTAGTTTCTCAGTAGAATCTAGAGTTAGCGTGTGTGTTATTTCAGCCATGTATTCCAACCAGAACGTCAAGGGCATAGTCGCTCGTCTGGCCTGCCATCAACATAACCATGACGACCAAAACATCAAACAGAACTGAAATGTGACAGTGTTCTGTCCTTGACGCATGTGTTGACAGGCAGCTAAACCCCTCATTTCAAACAAAACTCTGATTGCATTTTTACCAGGTTTATTGCCGGAGGTAGAGGGTGAAACTAAAAGAAAAACAGACAGACAATCAATGCATATGAATTACATCTCCACAGATGTGTAAATAACCAAATAAAATATCACCTGCATTAACATGAATTTCACAAATAAACCTTGTGCCAAAATGTCACACATATACGCTAAACATTTCAAATTACGACACATAATACTAGCACACCATCTTAACCAAAAAATAGCATGGCTACTGAAAACAGCATGCTAAACAAAGGTGCTAACTGAAATATATTGCTAATGAGCAAATAATGTTTAATTTACCACAAGAATGACAAAATATGTCAGTAAAAGGCATATAAACACGATAGTCATACACACAGACGATGCAACCTCAAACAGATGTATGCAGGAATGACTAACCACATACATGCTCTGCCAAACGTCTCCACTCTGTTATTATGTCAACACTTCCTGAATAAAGTTTCCCATACAAAATTAACCAAACAGTACCTGCTGTACCAAAGAGAGTGTCAGACAGTGGCAGTGTTGTGTCCCTTATACTCTTGTTTAAGTAAAATACAATGAAATAAACTACATCAAGTGCTTTTTACAACTAAAACAGAACACTCCCCGCCTGGCGTAAATTGACGCCACTCTTTTATGAAACACAAACAATACTTCCAGTCTCTATGGCTCTGGGGGGACAAGGACAGCCAGTTCTGTGACAGGTAAAGACTTTTATCTCCACAGTGCATACTTTACCATCTTTGCTGGGAAACACCTTGGTTACAAGTCCAAGAGGCCACTCATTTCTTGGAGACTGAACATCTTTCAGAACAACAACACTCCCAAGGTTCACATTTGGTTGACTAGACTGCCATTTTCGCTGGGTTTGCAGTGTTGAGAGAAACTGTCGTCTCCACTTGTCCCAGAAGGTATTGGCGAGATGCTGGACTTGTCGCCACTGGTACTTAGAGAGATCAGAGGCAACAAAGTTGCCAGCAGGGGCTGAGAGAGGGTTGACCTTCTGTGTGAGGAGAGCAGCTGGGGAGAGTATGAATGAGTCAGAAGGATCTGTCGACACTGGAACGAGGGGCCATGCATTTATAATAGCAGATACCTCTGTGATAAAGGTGACAAGAACCTCGTGAATCAGTGTGGTTGAGCAGGAATTTTGGACCAGTGAACCAGTTAGTGAGCATAAGTTGATGTGCAGGAACAGATCGTGTTGCGTGATCCACAGGGTTCTGGTTAGTGGACACAATGCCACTGATCTGCTCGTGAGAACCTCCTAATCCGAGTCACTCGATTGCCCACATAGACATAAAAGCATCTGGTCTCGTTGTAAATATACCCCAGAACAACTTTACTGTCTGTATAGAAATGAGTGTTGTTCAGCTGAATATCCAGCTCTTCTGAGACCAGGTCAGCAAGCTCGACTGCTAGCATGGCAACACAAAGTTCTAATCTGGGGATAGTTAGTTCAGGGCGTGGCGTGAGCTTTGCTTTCCCCATGACAAAGCCAACTTCACAATTCCCGGTTCACAATACCTTCAAGAAAGCCACTGCTGCAATGGCTTTGGTTGATGCATCACAGAAGATGCACAGTTCTCTGTTCACAGCTTCTGAAGGTGAGATGTTAGTGTATGTTCTGGTGACTGAGAGGTTAGACAGTGCTCTCAGTGACCCTTTCCAAAGAACCCAAGACTCCTCCATCTCTTGGGGCAGTGGAGCATCCCAGTCACCGTTATCTGCAGTGAGCTCTCTGAGGATGGATTTGCCATGGATTGTGACAGGTGCTACGAAGCCTAGTGGGTCATAGAGACTGTTTATGGTACATAAGACACTGCGTTGAGTGAAGGGTTTTGCCTCATCAGACACATTAAAGGTGAAACAGTCTTTCTTGAAGTCCCAAAGGAGACCTAGACTACGTTGCATGGACACTGTGTCTGCTTCAAGATCCAAGTCCTTGAGGTCCTTTGCATGATCTCGGGACGGGAAGGCTTCCAGGATCTCTTTTCTGTTGGCTGCGATTTTGTGCAACCTCAAGTTCGATTTGGCAAAGATATGACAAGTCTTCTGTAGTAGGGTCACAGCCATTTCAACCGTAGGAAGGGATTTAAGACAGTCATCTACATAGAAGTCACGTGTCACAAACTGCTTGACATCAGGATCAAAGTATGTCTCACTGCACTGGACAGACTGATGTAGACCAAATATTGCTACTGCAGGAGAAGGGCTATTCCCAAAGACGTGGACCCTCATCCAATACTCTGACATCGTTGCGGAGGTTGTTGTCATGGAACCACAGAAAGCGGAGAAAGTTCCTGTCTTCTTCTCGCACGTAGAAACAGTAAAACATCTGTTCAATGTCTGCTGTAAAGGCTACTGCTTCTTTCCTGAAGCGTATCAGGACACCCAGGAGTGAGTTGTTGAGGTCTGGACCTGTTAGCAAGACATCGTTAAATGACAGTCCATTATACTGTGCACTGCTATCAAACACAACGCTGATCTGTTTTGGTTTCTTGGGGTGGTAAACCCCGAACAGAGGCAAATTTAAAGGAGGGGCAATGTGTATGACCATTTTGGAAAATCTTTTCCATGAAGGCTACAAAATGGTCTCTCATTTCTGGTTTTCTATCAAAGTTGCGGATCAAAGACATGAGCCGATTCACAGCCTGCGGCCTGTTGTTGGGGACCCTTTGGCGTGGTGACTTGAACAGTAATGGAGCTGTCCAACTATTGTTTGCATCCTTTTTCATTCCTTCCTCCATTATTTTCATGAAGGCATTGTCTTGAATAGAAGGAGAAAACTGATTGTCATTTTTAGTTTGTTCAAACACATGACATCCGAGGTGGTCTGCTTCACAACGAGATCTGTCACTAGGTTGTGGCGTGATGTGGTAGGGGATTTGGATCCTGCAAGGTTTCTCTTTTATGCTGAACAGATTAGGGCATGGCTGGAAAAGTGCTGGCCGTCCTCTCTCTGTTGTGTTTGTGTAGAAGGCATTTACTGTAACTGTTTTGTGAACACCACCCAGACATACATTTCCCACTATAACCCACCCCAAGTCCAATTTTTGTGCATAGGGTGCGTCGTGAGGGCCACTTATCTGTTTATGGACTTTGTGAACTCTGACGATGTCCCGTCCAAGAAGCATCAGGATGCGAGCATTTGGGTCAAGTTCTGGGATGAGGTGTGTGACAGTTTTTAAATGAGGGTGATTGAGTGCTGCGCTGGGCGTTGGTATCTCCTCCCTGTTATTGGGTATGTCATTGCACTCAATAAGACTGGGCAGAGGGATGTGGACGGTCCCATCTATAGACTCTACTACATAACCAGTGGCTCTCCTACCCATTGTCTCTTTAAGGCCTGCACATGTTCTTAATGAGTAGGGAGAACTAGGGCCATTTTCAGTGAACATTTCAAAAAACTCTGAGCGGACTAGAGACCGGTTGCTCTGTTCGTCATGAATTGCATACAGCCTGACTGCCTGGTTTGGGTGGCCTGCTGGGTAAACCTTTACAAGGCAGATTTTAGAGCATGACCCATCAGTAAGGTTCCCACCACAAACTTGGGTGTATTTAGATGTGATTTCACTTGGCAGGGTGGCATCCTGCTCCCCGCCATGCTCTGCCTCAGGGTCAGTTTCTTTGCTCCAAGGAGCTGGGCCTAGGTGGAGAGCGGTGTTGTGACTCTTATTGCCGCATTCAGAGCATCGCACTTTGGCCTTACAATGTTTAGCAAAATGTGTTGAAGAGGCGCAGCATCTAAAACAAAATACTGTTCTCTTTCAGAAATGCCCTACGCTCTTCAATGGGCTTCTCACGAAAAGCTCTGCATTTCAGGAGGGCATGGGTTTTTTTGTGAACTGGGCACAGTTTATTACAGTCATCTGTCTTTTTTTGAGTTCCCATGACTCATAGCTGGGGTTTGAAAATACCTCTGTTTTATGCGCTGACATCTCTCATTGTCTGTTCAATTTCCAGGGGGGTTTCTCAGGTCTGGAGGCAGTGTCGGGGTGTGAGGCAAAGTTAAAGCTTGGATCATTTTTAATATTAGCTTCTTGGCTAACAAAGTCCGCAAGAACATTGAATGGGGGAAAGGAGACGCGGCAATCGCGTTTGTAGTTTGCACCAACCCACTTTTCTTGTAGGTAAAAGGGCAGCTTTTGCACAATTGGGTTTACACCCCTTGCAGAGTCCAGAAAAGAAAGGCCAGGAAGGTCTCCCTCCTCCTTGGCGCTCTGGAGCTCCATGAGTATGTCACTGAATTTCCTGAGCTTCACATAATCTCTGTGATCTTTGGAAAACTGTCAATTCGCTTGAACAGAGCGTCTTCAATTACCTCTGTTGAGCCATAACATTGTTCAAGTCTCTCCAAGATCATCTTTAATCCTGCATCTGGACGGTTGATGTGTATGGCTCTGATTTGTTCAACATGCTCAGCAGATTCCTTACCAAGCCACTTAAATAATAAATCCATTTCCTCACTTGCTGTCAGATCTAGACCCCTTACTGCATTCTGAAAGGAGCGCTTCCAGGCTCTGTAGTTCTGCGGCTTGTCATTGAACTGAAGAAGGCCCGTTGCTACAATTTCACAACGAGCAAAGTATCTGACAAATTCACCAATGTTCCCGTCACTGTGGCCTGAAGGCCTGGGACTGTAGGCACAATCACAATGGCTAGTTCTCGGTCTCTGTGGTGCCCAACCATTACTTTCATTGTAGTTATCTGGAGATGGATGGGAGGGGTAGTGAGATAAGGGAGTGGCTGGAGTGTGTTGCTTATCCACGGGCTGTTCAGAATCTTTGATTCTGGTAGTAGTCCGCAGTTTACTGGGTTGGTGTATGAGGGTTGAAGGTCACAAGGCCGTTCCACTATGTTGGCTGGAGCCTTATCGAATGAAGAGGGCTCTTTTGGCATGTCGGCATTTTGGTTTCCTATTAATTTGACCTGATCCATGACATACTTTTCAGTGCAGTGTGCAATTTCAAGAGAAGGGAGGCTTAAATCACGTCCATTGCTGGGTCAGTCTATTGGTGAATGAACAGCAGCTTCTAAGGCCTCCGCTTCAGCGACAGCTGTAGCTGCCTCTTTCTCACATTGAAGGAGTTCAATAGATGCTTCAATTTGAGCTTTTTCTAGTTTTAGACTTGCTTCTTTCTGGGGGAAGGCAATACGAGTCTTTGCTGCCTCTGCTTTTGCTCTTGGCTGCTGCTGAACCAGTAGAAGAATATGAGGCCTGAGATCTTGTATGAAATGATTTGTTAGACATGATGGCGTTGATGGCTTCTGGTGAGACACTGCCGTGGTAGCCATACTTAGCTGGTACGTTGTGGTGTCTTAGAAGTGTCTGCTGTCAGCCCAGACTGCGTTATCTCGTCCACTAGGATGCCGTCATTTCACTGTTCTGTCCTTAATGCATGTGTCGACAGGCAGCTAAACACCTAATTCCAAACAAAACTCTGACTGCATTTTTACCAGGTTTATTGCCGGAGGTAGAGGGTGAAACGATGATGCAACCTCAAACAGATGTATGCAGGAATGACTAACCACGCACATGCTCTGCCAAACGTCTCCACTGTTATTATTTCAACACTTCCTGAATAAAGTTTCCCATACAAAATTAACAAAACATTACCTGCTATATCAAAGAGAGTCAGCCAGTGGCAGTGTTGCATCCCTTATACTCTTGTTTAAGTAAAATACAATGAAAAACTACATCAAGTGCTTTTTACAACTAAAACAGAACAGACAGTGTGAGAGAGAGAGGACCAACCTCCATGACAAACTGTTTCCAACAGGAACATCAACAAAGGGCTAAATTTTGTTCCCCGAGGGAGGGTTGACCCAAAACATCGATCAGAACTGAATTCGCATCATAAACGAGAGAGGAGGTACAACTCTAGTCAAAAGAAAATGTGTGTTAAGTGGCCTAATGACTAATTTGTTAGCAAAAAATTGACAATACAACGACCAAGTGTTGTGCAGAAGGTAGAGTTCTTTCAAACAAAACAATCAGAACGGAAATCCGTGCAGAACTGACAGAGGAGATACGATTTGACTGAATTGGGGACAACGGACACCACACCATGGCAACAGCTCATTGGCCTCATGGACAGCTGAGCTAATTACAGGATTGTATTCAGAATTAATGACTGTTCGGTCAGTACTGACATGGTGAAAGTTCCTGGTGTTCAGAGTCAAGTTAAGTGAATTTTCTAAGCTCCACATTCAGACGATTCAAAATAACCTGTATGTAGTTCAAGCCTCCAGAATGTTCTTGAGTAGAACTGTCCGAGGCAGAGTTATCAATAGAATTTAGACCAGAGGTTTATAAACTTTTGGGGCTGAGGCACATCAAAGTTCAAACCAGAACGTCAAGGCTAATCAGCTTAAACTTGGTTATCGATGATGAAGAATGTACACACATTGAGGTTATAATGGCATTAGTGAGATCTGAACCATACTGCACTACAGCAGACTGTCAAATAATTATCAAACAGGTGATCAGATAATTTATTAAAAACACACTGAAGTACACTGGAGCAAGAACTTGTCTGGTGAGGCATCAGGAACAGAAACATACTAAAATAAATGTGGTGAAGCAGGTAACATGATGAACGTGCATGGAATGAGGATCTGCGAAACAGAAACCTCCTGTGCTCGAGACAGGTGTACGAGAATTTTTTTATTTTACTCCATGATGCAGGCCAGTAATGAGCACCAGCCAGAGGTGATCAGTTACTGCAGGAGTCCTGGCCATTGTGGCTCATCGCTGTTTAAGCTTAGACAGCATTAGAGGATAAACATTAACAGTCCCATGAGCCTTTGTGCCCGCAACATGGAAATAACGGTTATCGGAAACAACACAGAAAGAGAATGGGACTAAAGGCCTTTAATAAAAAAAAAAAAAAAAAAAAAAAAAACTAAGAGTTGTAAATAAATGACTACATGTGTAAACTTAAGTAAGAAGCAGTCATTGGTGTATTTAAAATACTATTTCACGAGTTTGTATTTACAACCCCGATTCCAAAAAAGTTGGGACAAAGTACAAATTGTAAATAAAAATGGAATGCAATAATTTACAAATCTCAAAAACTGATATTATATTCAGAATAGAACATAGACAACATATCAAATGTCAAAAGTGAGACATTATGAAATTTCATGCCAAATATTGGCTCATTTGAAATTTCATGACAGCAACACATCTCAAAAAAGTTGGGACGGGGGCAATAAGAGGCTGGAAAAGTCTCGTCTCGTTTTCTTCCACTTATCCGGGGCCGGGTCGCGGAGGCAGCAGTCTGAGCATGGAAGCCCAAACTTCCCTTTCCCCAGACACCTCGGCCAGCTCCTCGGGAAGAACACCGAGGCGTTCCCAGGCCAGCCAAGAGACATAGTCCCTCCAGCGTGTCCTGGGTCTTCCCCGGGGCCTCCTCCCAGGGGGACATGCCTGGAACACCTCCCCAGGGAGGCGTCCAGGAGGCGTCCGAAAGAGATGCCCAAGCCACTTCAGCTGATTCCTCTCAATGTGGAGGAGCAGCGGCTCTACTCTGAGCTCCTCCTGAGTGACAGGGTGAGAAGCACAATCTCTAAGGGAGCGCCCAGCCACCCTACGAAGGAAACTCATTTCGGCCGCTTGTATCCGCGATCTTGTTCTTTCGGTCATTACCCAAAGCTCATGACCATAGGTGAGAGTCGGAACGTAGATCGACCGGTAAATCGAGAGCTTCGCCTTTTCGCTCAGCTCCTTCACCACAACAGACCGGGAAAGTGACCGCATCACTGCGGAGGCCGCACCAATCCGCCTGTCGATCTCACGCTCTATCCTTCCCTCACTCGTGAACAAGATCCCGAGATACTTAAACTCCTCCACTTCAGGCAGGACTTCTCCACCAACCTGGAGAGGGAAAGCCACCCTTTTCCGGTTGAGAACCATGGCCTCGGAGGTGCTGATTCTCATCCCAGCCGCTTCACACTCGACTGCAAACCGCCCCAGTGCATGCTGAAGGTCCTGGTTTGGAGAAACCAACAGGACATCATCATCTGCAAAAAGCAGAGATGAAATCCTGTGGTTCCCAAACAGAATTCCTTCCGGACCCTGGCTGCGCCTAGAAATTCTGTCCATAAAGATTATGAACAGAACCGGTAACAAAGGAAAGCCCTGCCAGAGTCCAACATGCACTGGGAACAGGTCTGACTTAATGCCGGCAATGTGAGCCAGACTCCTGCGCCGTTCGTATAGGGACCGGACAGCCCTTAGCAAAGAGCCCCGAACCCCATACTCCCGAAGCACCCCCCACAGAATACCACGAGGGACACAGTCAAATGCCTTCTCCAGATCCACAAAGCACATGTGGACTGGTTGGGCAAACTCCCATGAACCCTCGAGCACCCTATGAAGGGTATAGAGCTGGTCCAGTGTTCCGCAACCAGGACGAAAACCGCATTGTTCCTCCTGGATCCGAGGTTCAACTATTGGCTGAATTCTCCTCTCCAGTACCCTGGAGTAAACCTTCCCTGGGAGGCTGAGAAGTGTGATTCCCCTATAATTGGAGCACACTCTCCGGTCCCCTTTCTTAAAAAGAGGGACCACCACCCCAGAGGCACTGTCCCCAACCGCCACATGATGTTGCAGAGGCGTGTCAGCCAGGACAGCCACACAACATCCAAAGACTTGAGATACTCGGGGCGGATCTCATCCACCCCCGGTGCCTTGCCACCGAGGAGCTTGCTAACCACCTTAGTGACTTTGGCTTGGGTAATGGACAAGTCCACCTCTGAGTCATCAGCCTCCGCTTCCTCAATGGAAGACGCGATGGTGGGATTGAGATCCTCGAAGTATTCCTTCCACCGCCTGACAATGTCCCCAGTCGAGGTTCACCAAAACCCCTTACGGATAACAATCGATCAAGAACCGTGACATCGCCCGGTATGACGCAGCCGGGGCCCCACCCTGGAGCCAGGCCCAGGGTTGGGGCTCGTATGCGAGCACTTGGTGGCCAGGCCTTTGCCCACGGGGCCCAGCCGGGCTCAGCTCGAAGCGGTAACGTGGGCCCGACCTCCTGTGGGTTCACCACCCACAGAAGTAGCCGTAGGGGATTGGTGCAGTGTGGACTGGGTGGCAGTCGAAGGCAGGGGCCTCAACGACCTGATCCCCGAACACAGTGGCTAGCTGTTGGGACATGGCTGGAAAAGTTAAGGGTACAAAAAAGGAACAGCTGGAGGACCAAATTGCAACTCATTAGGTCAATTGGCAATAGGTCATTAACATGACTGGGTATAAAAAGAGCATCTTGGAATGGCAGCGGCTCTCAGAAGTAAAGATGGGAAGAGGATCACCAATCCCCCTAATTCTGCACCGACAAATAGTGGAGCAATATCAGAAAGGAGTTCGACAGTGTAAAATTGCAAAGAGTTTGAACAGATCATCATCATCTACAGTGCATAAGATCATCAAAAGATTCAGATAATCGGGAAGAATCTCTGTGCGTAAGGGTCAAGGCTGGAAAACCATACTGGGTGCCCGTGATCTTCGGGCCCTTAGACGGCACTGCATCACATACAGGCATGCTTCTGTATTGGAAATCACAAGACGAGCTCAGGAATATTTCCAGAGAACATTATCTGTGAACACAATTCACCGTGCCATCCGCCGTTGCCAGCTAAAACTCTATAGTTCAAAGAAGAAGCCGGTTCGAAACATGATCCAGAAGCGCAAACGTCTTCTCTGGGCAAAGACTCATTTAAAATGGACTGTAGCAAAGTGGAAAACTGTTCTGTGGTCAGACGAATCAAAATTAAGTTCTTTATGGAAATCAGGGACGCCGTGTCATTCGGACTAAAGAGGAGAAGGACGACCCAAGTTGTTATCAGCGCTCAGTTCAGAAGCCTGCATCTCTGATGGTATAGGGTTGCATTAGTGCGTGTGGCATGGGCAGCTTACACATCTGGAAAGACACCATCAGTGCTGAAAGGTATATCCAGGTTCTAGAGCAACATATGCTCCCATCCAGATGACGTCTCTTTCAGGGAAGACCTTGCATTTTCCAACATGACAATGCCAAACCACATACTGCATCAATTACAGCATCATGGCTGTGTAGAAGAAGGGTCCGGGTACTGAACTGGCCAGCCTGCAGTCCAGATCTTTCACCCATAGAAAACATTTGGCGCATCATAAAACGGAAGATACGACAAAAAAGACCTAAGACAGTTGAGCAACTAGAATCCTACATTAGACAAGAATGGGTTAACATTCCTATCCCTAAACTTGAGAAACTTGTCTCCTCAGTCCCCAGACGTTTACAGACTGTTGTAAAGAGAAAAGGGGATGTCTCACAGTGGGAAACATGGCCTTGTCCCAACTTTGAGATGTGTTGCTGTCATGAAATTTAAAAATCACCTAATTTTTCCTCTTTGAATGATACATTTTCTCAGTTTAAACATTTTATATGTCATCTATGTTCTATTCTGAATAAAATATGGAATTTTGAAACTTCCACATCATTGCATTCTGTTTTTATTTACAATTTGTACTTTGTCCCAACTTTTTTGGAATCGGGGTTGTAAAAAACAAACCAAAAAACCTTAAATGTACTTGGTTCCTCGAAGTTCCCATGACACAACACTGGTTGAGAACCCCTGGCCTTGAACGTGCAACTTCTCCACACCCAGCTCTGAGCATAACTCCACCCACAGCAGAATTTAAAAAAAATAAATAAAAAATGCTCAGAAAGTGGGCAAGTGGGCAAGGAGAGGTGGAGTTTCAACTGGCATGTATTTGAAAATGACCACGGTCTCCAACTCAAGGGTGTGGCCTGGGGGAAGTGGCACACCCACCTTTGATTAGAAGTTGTCAACACTTTTTTTTTAATAAACAAACATTTCACGATGTAGAGAAGTACCAAACAATTGAGACTACGTCAGCATCGGCCTTGCAAGGCTCAGGACGGTTTTAACCACTAGGTGCCGTTTTGAGACGTTTTCAACCCATAAAATGCTACAATTTTTTTTAATAAAACTCACTTTGGTCAATATTATGATCAGGATTGATGTGTTTCATGACAGTGTAGTCATCATTTAGTTTACAGCTCAAAAAAAAGTGTTTAGTACCTCTTTAAACCCAAAAGAAAATTAGGGATAGAAAATGTGGACTGAAGACAGAAATTGTGTTTAACTCTAACAGAAGTTTAGTTTGTCGCCAATATACTGTTGCAGAAATAGTCTGACATGCAGTCATTAGATTAATCACTGGCTTCATTTATCAAAATGGCTTCCACACTCATCATTCAGCAGCACATAGAATAGCACTTGATCCAGCACAACATTCAACAGTTACTCGTAGGCAAAACATAATGAAGCTGTTTCATTCATCAGTTTAGCCATAAAAATATTCACTCCTCGAGATAAACCATGAAGATCAAGAAGAGTCTTCTCAGATGGTCTCCCTGAACTTTAGTGACAATATCACAAATAAATAAAACATCTGTAAATTACATAAATTTCAGCGTGACGTATTGTGGTTACAGTAAACTGTTACAGTGGACTTTGTCCTGCTTCTCACTCGGGACGATATCAGGCAAGAAATAAGTGCTTAAGAACCAGTTCAGAATCACGTATCACTGAGCCACGCCTCCGTTTCAGACAAACTCCACCCCCAGAGTAGCCAAACTAGTTCCGTCTGTAATTTCAGTATTAAATCCTCACTGCGCTCTTAAATCAACGGCACATAACACGCACATGTTAAACATTAATACTGCAGTTCTGTGATTTTACCAAAAAGTTTCTGCGCGAGAGTCCGGAGCTGGTTTGCATCCAGGCCTCGTTTAGCACATGACTGGAACTGCCAGTTGAGCATCTGCCCCAGCTGAGACCAGGTCGCTACGGGAGAACTCGCAAAGAACACCAGGTTCTAACAAAGCACACACAGTGATATAAGTAATTCATAACACAAGTTTTATTCTACATGTTAGAAGGATGCGTGTGTTTGACCCTCTGACCTTGGGGTCAGTAGACAGCAGGTTGAACCACAGTACAGAGGCCCAGGCGCTCTGCTGCTGGCTGGAGTTGGAGATCACGACGACGGGCAGAGAGCACGTCTGATAACGATCCACAGAGATTTTTAGAAAACCATAAACACCTTGTTAATCTTTGTGAAGAATAAACAGAGCCGTCTCACCTCCAGAGGGACAGACAGGCCGTGCAGGTTGAACTGTGTCTCAAAGTGTATGGTGTGAAGTTCCTCGGTCACGCTCAGAGACAGCTGCACGCACACGCGCACACACACACACACACACAGCTATTAAAACCGCTCATACACAAACAGGTTTAGTGATGCAGTCAGCGACCAATTTCAGTCAGTTTCTGCCAAAACCAAAATATATTGTAAGGACAATGCTCACACACTTAAAAACGTATTTGTCGCAGTTTGTGCTGCACTACATTGTGGGTTTTGTTTTGTTTTTAAATTAAATCCAAAAACTTAAATTTAACAGAAACACTTGTTCCTTTTCTGGATGTGTCATCATGCCGGCTGTGCATTTCACACAGCCCTGTGATGAATTAATGGTGTAATTATATAATATACATTATTTAGTCACTGCCTAAAAGTGGAGCTCCTGATGAGTTTATGAGCAAAATATTTCCAAGGGCACAAAATCAACCTGAATAGAATAACTGGAGCGTGCAGCACCATTAGGACTAATCCCCATGCGCCTGTTCCTGATTAGAGCTCAGTCACAGCGCAGACATTTATACAAGGACTCTGAGTAACACACAGACTTTGTGAAAGCCTTGTATTTTGTGTCACTTTTCTGGTTTTGACCCTGTTTGTGTTTTTGGACTGTGAGTATTGGAACCCTCCGATGTCCTGTCTGTGCCTCACTCCACCACTGCCTGGTTTTCGACTGCCTCCATTTGTCTCCGTTTTGGATCGGTTTGCTCGTGTTTTCAATAAAACTCTTCCTGCACTTACATCCGTCTATCGCCCTTACACGACACAAACTGTCACCTGTCCAACAAGCTCATGGACTAATAAAACTGTTTTAACTCATTTTATATGAAACCATCGTGAATATTTCCTGTAAAATGTGTCAGTAAATAATCCCATGTTATTTTTAAAAAGTAAATTAAAAATAAGCGCTGGACAAAAACCCCATCTATCTTATGGAAATAAAGATACAAATTTCATTGTCCAGTGGTCAAGTGTTTGAGAGACGTTGCCCTGCACTTATGGTTTGGTTCCCTGTGGCGGGACACGTAGGTCGTTCTTTCGTACAGACACAACACCCTCGAAAATCAGATCAATACATTACCATATTCTCTTAAGTATGGAGCTCCACTATGAATGCATGAAAATCTTAAACATGGAATGAAACATTATTCTACTGCAAATTACGAAAACGTGACAGATTGAGATGTATTTGAAATTATTTTGTGCGTTTTCTTTGGTTTAAATTAAATATGATGAACTACATCTATTTTAGACCAAATTTGTAGCTTTGAAAATAAGCGACAAATAAAAATAAAAGGCATTTTATGTAAATATGTAAAATGAGACAAATTAAGACTTTCACCAAGAACACCACTCACATCATTGCTGCCCTTCCCTCCTGCTCCAACCTTCCGCTCTTTCAAAGTCTGAGAGGAAACACATCATTTCATTTATCTGCCTCTGGATTTGATCAACAACATGTGAAGTCTGAGAATTTATAAAAAAAATTAAAATAAAAACCTCACCAAATGTCTGAAATCTGCCACCATTCCACCGTTCATGCTCTCAGACATGTTTAAGGCTTTACTCGACGTCCCCAGAACGTTAAACTTGCGATACCTTCAGCAAACATGTACAAACAAATATATTAATTAATTAGCTAGCTCGCTAGCTAGCTATTAAAATGTGAAATAAAGAGCATTAATTTGATTTGCGTACCCTTTCACATTCGGGACGTCCCTTAAAACACACAGAGTAAGAAAAACAAGTTTGTCAACAGGTTTGTTTGAGATAAAAAGTATATATTTTTAAAATAATGGACACGCTCTTACTTGTTAATGGACACGCTCACTTTCATGGCATGGTTGAGTTCAGGAACCTTAAAGAGAAACCTGTAAATACACGAGAACAGAAATATGATGAGCTCGAAGGGTAACATTGAGACAAGAGCACAGATACCACACACCGCAGAAGGCATGCAGTGGGAAATGCGACGCTACCAAGTGGACCAATCAGAGTTCTTGTGGTGTGGAGTTAAGGCCAATTTATGCTGACAACCCAGTCCTCACAGATGGCGTCGCAGATGGCGTCTGCGTAGCTCCCCCACCTTCGCAGACGCTCTGCGCGCACCTCCCAAAAATTGTGACCACCGCAGAAGCCTCGCAGACAGCGTCGCAGACAAGAGGGCTCTGATTGGTCCACTCTACATCCACTGTATACGCACTTCCACTTCCCTACTTTCCCGGTTTGGTTTGTTTTCACGACCGCCATTTTTAAAAACATGAGCAAAGATGGAGCAGCACGAAGAGCGGTTGATCGAGGAAGTGAGGACGTACGTACATCTATACGACTCCAATTCTAGTCATTATAAGTAACCGGAGGATAAACACTCCACTAACCACACCCACCAACTACTCCTAGCGATTTTGCGACTTCGCGCCCCCTTGCGTTGTGGCGGTGAATAACATCGCGCACGCCTATTACTCCCCGCTCAACGATAAATTACAACTGTCTGCGAAAAGCTATCTGCGAAAGCCTTGTCACAAGAGCATGCAGAGCCCTTACATTTCTGGAGAGGTGGACATCAGGCTACGGTGTAGGGTTCATGGAATCTACACCATGGATTCTATGCAGAAAAAAAAAAAAAAAAAAAACAGCCTTTAAGCCTGATCTTAATTTCCTACTCACTATTGTTCAGGGCCTTTTTATGTTGCTGCACAATTTTTTCTCCTCAGTTCCCGCCCACCATCCAACAGGTACCAACAAATAAGCATGAAGGCGAAGACATGCTTCCTGTGTGACACACATCTTTCCAAACTGCATCTTTCATGCCCACTTGGAACACACCCTGAGGAAAGCGCCAACTACTGTCTTCTGCATGCACAAGCTCACGGGCGCCCATGTGGCACTGTGATTGACAGGGATGAGGGAGTGTGCTCCTCCCACCCAGAGAGCAGGTGGATGGGTTTTGTTTCCAAAAGGAATTAGCTGTACTAAACAGCTGATTTTAGTGAAATTAAATCAATCAATCATTCTTGATCATGCTGATGAAGGCCGAATCCCATTTCACCCCTTGGACCAACCCCTTGGCCCTTCCCCTCCATTTTGCGCGTTCACGTGAAGGGGTAGGGGTATCCCAATCCCAGTTAACGCGGAGGGGTAGGGGAAGGGGTAGGGCTTCTGTACCCCTCCAAACGGAGATTTTCCTGGAGCTGACTCCGAACGAAGGGGTTTGAGTGATTTCCCACAATGCCATGCGGATTTCAGCGAGATTTCAGAAAGATGGCGGTTCCCGCGGCGAAAGATTGTCATAAATGTATTTTCTCCATTATTTACGTGTTTTAAGTTGTTATCCAGAGGAAACACGCCGCTTGATTCGCTTTCGAGCTGAGAATGAGCAGCGATTTCTGAAATCCAAGCTGCTGCTAAAAAGCTTTGGGAGTGAGTATTGTTTTCGGTTGCTTGACTGCGTACGTTTTGTTCTGTTATTCTCGCTTTTATTGTTTACATGAGTGTTCTGACACCTCATTCTGTCGGATGTGGTGCACGAAGCGCCAAAGATATCCCATTCAGTGGTGTTAGTTAACAAATCACACCCTGCCAGCAGAGATTTCTGGTTCTGGCTCTGACTGTAGCGGCTGGTCGCAGCCAATGACGCATTTGGTCGCGTTTTGCTAACGTAAACGCTGACGGAGGTACGCGATGACGTATGCGATCGTTGAAGGGCTATCCCAATACGTAGGGGTTGAATTTCAAGCCCTATCCCTTGTAGCTCAGTTTCAAGGGGAAGGGCCAAGGGGAAGGGGGAGGGGTAGGGGTAGAAATTAGAATTGGGATTGGGCCGTAGTAATTCATCCAACCCCTTGAAAAGTTTTTCTTAACTTCTTTGTAGCTGATGTGAACCAAACGTCTGTCACAGAAACGGTGTTCATCTAATCTGTTCTTCCATTCTGTATCTGCAAAACCATTTTTTTTAATGCCGCAATGATGATCCCGTAGCTCTGACTATCGTCATGGTGACCATCTCGGGTACCTCTCAAGCTGCTGGAGGATGCGAGAGAATTTTCTGTCCCAAGGTTTGGTTTAGAGCTCAGAATGTGTTGGGGGATTCCCAGGGACTTTCTGTCTCTGGAGGCATCAAAACGTGTGAAGATCTCTGTCTCTAGCCACAGTTCTCTCTTTGAGCCATTGTTGACTGGATTAGAAAGACTGCTCTCCCACTTCAATATTTTATGGGCCTCACACCTCCAGTTACGCACTGGAGACACAAACACACTGTTTTAGCTTGCTACAATTATTTTTTGAGAGCATGGTGAAATTGTTGTATTATTTAGCATGAATTTGTGATTGATAAACTCGGGAGGTATTTTAACATGAAGGTCCTTTAAGCTGAGCCCAAGTACACCAAGTTTAAATGTTTAGAGGACCTCATGTACATGTGATCACCTTGTGTTCTCCACAACTGATGATCACTGTAAAGGCATTTCACGTGACAAACACAGACTTGTCATTAAGTAGCAAAACCCTTAGAAAGCCATATAGTGAAAGAAAGATAGATAGATGGATGGACGGACGGACAGATGGAGCGAGCCACTCAGCTGACGCTGGTTTCCATTGGAGATGTTTATAAACTTGTGCTAATAATCTATATCTACATTATTAAATTTGTAAAGTATATAACTAACCTAAAATAAGTAATATATAATACAGTGAGACAAACATAATATGATTAATAATGAATAAAATTTGTATTTAAAAATATCAGAAAAAAAGTGCTTCCAATAGTTAATTCTAAATTTCTTAGTAGTCTAAGAGTTTTAACATAGTTAGGCAGAGATTATATAACATGGCAGCTGAACAAGCAAAAGTCCTGATTTTGAGTTTAATTTCATGATATGAATATTGTTCTTTACTCGTGTTATAGTTATGGACATCAGAGTTTTTAACAAAGGCTCTAGTACGTCTGTTTTCATGCTAGTTTCCAAAAGAAATGTTTTAGCCAATCAGAAGTCTGTGTTTCAAACAAAGAACGTCCTTTTACAATTATTTTAATTTTGTTTTGGGCGGTCCTAGGGCAGGTCTCCTAAAAAGGGACCCGACCTAAAAACTAATGGAAGAAATTCAAACCTCAGTGTTCTCCCGGATTTCACTCACGTCTATATTGGTTCTGTACAGTAAAAGCGTTTAAGGCAACTTCTTTCTTGTAAGTCTATTTTTTGGCTACTTTTGAGTTACAGACTTCCACAGCAAGGATAAAGAACCATCACTTCAAACTCTCATTAGCTTCTGTCTGTTCCTTGTTTTTGAATGAAGGGTAAAAAATTAGCATGTGACGACGGAACCAATGCAAATGTGACCTTTAGGCATTGAGGAGTGTGAGGTCCTTTACCTGGTTTTAACTGAGAACTGGACGCTTGTGCGCAGGACCAGGGGACCTCGACCCTGCGGCATGGAGGGCTGCGTCTCCACCACGAAAGCGCTAAAGCAAACACACATAGTAACACACACCCGTGTTTAAAGTACTGGTGGAAGGTGTATGAAGTGTGAAACTGTAAATGTATTTTATTACTTTTTTACAATTTTTATGACAATGAATGTTCACCTGTGGGGGGAGGGAGAGAGAGAGAGTGAGTGTGTGTGTACCTCTTCAGCAGAGTGGTTAGCAGTGTGTCCACTCTTTCCTGTAGGATGGGTTTTTGGGTCTTGATGGGATCTTCATCGTAACTTAACTTGTCATGAAGTTCCTCCAGTTTCTGCAGAAACTTGCGCAGTTGGAGCATTCCATCCCCCACTGCAGTGAACCTGTCCGAGTCACACAGAGTTTGGAGATCAGACAGACATCAAACAGGGATTAGACGCCAGACTCAGTTGTGAATCAGTGAGTTGATGGCACCACATTGGTGCTGAAGCAGCTCGTTGTCGTGCCGTCAGTGTGCAAACTGACTCGTTTAGGTGAACACTGAGAGTCAACTCACTGATATCATATCATACAGATTATTTTCTTCTTTTTTGTAAGGAGGATGTTTTTTTAACAGTGATGGAAGGAGTCTCCAGTGTCAACTCTTTGTAACAGTCAGAGGCCAAAATGTTTTCTAATGGTAATACCGCAAAGCTTTTAGAGAGAGAGAAAAAAAAAAAAAAAAGATTCATTTGGGAGTCAAAAGAGTCGACTCCTACTGGTGAGACAAGTCAAATGTTCTGAATCATTAAAAAAAGCTGAAATTCCCATCACCAGCAGTGATTACAACTTAAAAAAAAAAAAAGACCAGAATAATTTTCAGAAATAAATAAATAAAATCGTGCGAGTATAAACATCCCCTCCTATATCAAAGTGATCTCCAACTGGTCAGTTTCTTTTTTTTAAAAAGCTGGCGCAGATCAATGACTCGTGTGTTTTAAATTATTTTAATACATTTATTATTAAATATTCAGCTATAGCATGTTATAGATAAGCCTCAGTTCTTTTCTTACTGTTTAAAACAATAAAATAAATTCAACATTAAACTTCTTGACTTGAGACTCTTTGTGAATCTTCTTTAACACAATGGCTCAGTTAGTGTCAGAGTCTCACCATTTCTCCAGAGGTTCAAGGTTGGTGTCTTCCAGAGCCCCGATGCAGGAGACCTGCTGCCTGCGCTTCCACTCCTGCAGTTCCTCCAAAAGCACAGCCAAGAGATGGTCAACACTGTCCAGCAGTGACGCCGTCTCCAAGAGAAACGACTGAGGAACACGAGGACATTCTCAAAACGCTATCCGGGAACCAACAGTACCACCATACACACGTGCATACGTTAGAGACGTACCTTTCTGGCAGCGTTGAGTCTGTTGAGCATCATTTTAAGCATTTTTATCTGCTCGTTTTTCTCCGTTTCATCTGTCGTTCCTGAAATCACATGATTACTGTTACATTATAAATTCTTTAAGTATGAAGATCTGAGCTGTCAATCTAACAAGGAGAGTGAAAGCTGAGGATGCTCCTGTAGGATCATATTTATATCCAGATATAGCCATACAACCAGAACGTCATTGTGAAAGAGAAAATAGGAAGTAATGCAAGGACACAGAGTCTGACGTCGAGAGAAGATGATCTCACCATCCATCTGGTATGTCTGATATTTGAAGTCAAACTCATCCTGCTGCTCCTCCAAACACCTCAGTGAGTGCTCCATCACCTGTCAATCAATCAATCAATCCATCCATGCATCAATTAAATGTCCATCCATCCATCCATCCATCCATCCATCCATCCATCCATCCATCAACAGGAACACAGCAGAAATTCACTGAGACACACCTGAACTTTGCTCTTAAAATCTCGGATATTCTTCTCCAAGTGTTTCTGTGTTTCCGACTCCATGGAGCTCTGCTGAACCTGCAACATCTGCACCTGAGAGAAGAACAAGCAAGGGGGGTTGAGAGGTGGGAGGGGTTGGACTGTAGTTAGAGATGCTTGCTTGTTATTTGCATGACGATAACCTCGCTCTAATTTATGTCACCCAGCCCTGCCCCACTTTATTTTTATATGACCAGAGAGTGCTCACACAGCACTGCAAGTTGACTGATCATATCAATGTCTGTGTTAACACAAGTTGAGAGCAACGGCAAGGTTGACACGACAGCAGCAACGATTTGGACTGCAACCATCACAACAGCAGCGATGGTGCTGATGACAGCAACCGTGTGGATGACGGCGATTTTGTTGATGACAGCAGCGACAGCGTGGACGACAGCAGCGACCAACGCGAAGGCAGCGACGGCAGCGACCAACGCGAAGGCAGCGACGGCAGCGACCAACGCGAAGGCAGCGACGGCAGCGACCAACGCGAAGGCAGCGACCAACGCGACGGCAGCGACCAACGCAACGGCAGCGACCAACGCGACGGCAGCGACCAACGCGACGGCAGCGACGGCAGCGACCAACGCGAAGGCAGCGACGGCAGCGACCAACGCGAAGGCAGCGACGGCAGCGACCAACGCGAAGGCAGCGACGGCAGCGACCAACGCGAAGGCAGCGACCAACGCGAAGGCAGCGACCAACGCGAAGGCAGCGACGGCAGCGACCAACGCGAAGGCAGCGACCAACGCGAAGGCAGCGACCAACGCGAAGGCAGCGACCAACGCGAAGGCAGCGACGGCAGCGACCAACGCGAAGGCAGCGACCAACGCGACGGCAGCGACGGCAGCGACCAACGCGAAGGCAGCGACGGCAGCGACCAACGCGAAGGCAGCGACGGCAGCGACCAACGCGAAGGCAGCGACGGCAGCGACCAACGCGAAGGCAGCGACGGCAGCGACCAACGCGAAGGCAGCGACGGCAGCGACCAACGCGAAGGCAGCGACGGCAGCGACCAACGCGAAGGCAGCGACGGCAGCGACCAACGCGAAGGCAGCGACGGCGTTGACGGCAGCGACCAACGCGAAGGCAGCGACCAACGCGAAGGCAGCGACGGTGATGATAATGGGAATGATAATGAGAGTGATGGCAGCGATGACAACAGTGATAACGACAGCAGTGACGATGGTGATTATAACAACAGTGACGGGGTTGACAATGGTGATTATAACAGTACTGCTGAAGATGAGAGTGATGGCAGTGATGACTGTAATGACCATGATAACAATAATGGCAATCATGGTGATAATGAAGCTGATAATCATGATGATGATAACGGAAGTGGTGATGCTGATGAAAAGGGCAGTAATGAAGGTGAAAGTAATGGCCATGATGATCGTAATAAGAGTGATAAGGACGGTGATGAGATCACAGTGATGATTATGATAATGATAATCATGGATAAAGATACTGACGGTGAAGATGACAGCAGTCAATGTAATAACAGTGATGATATTTCAGTAACAGTTTCTCACTTCCTGTGCCAGCTCTGCAGCCCCCAGAATCTCTTGCTCTTTCATCAGGAACCAGTTGATGGTTTCAGCCAAATTGCACGGATCTTCCTGGTACCTTTGCTATAAACAGAAATAACTTATTTGACTAAAATGTCCTCCACAGGCCATTAAACTCAAAGTAAGATGAGAAATGAGTTTTACCTGAAATTGTTGTTTGAAATGACGGAAATTACGATGCATGAGGAAGTTATTCTCCTGCACAAATCGGCTGTACTGATTATCCAGGTTCTCCAACAGGATCTGGAACAGAACCACGGCCCGGGATGAGTCCCGCAAAGCCCGTTCCCTAGTCACACACAGAGTTAAATTATTATTAGTGCACCACCGCTACAGTATAAATAGGGAAGGTTTCTGACTTTCCTTCAATCATTTGTTTGTTGGTTCATTCATTTGTGTGTGTGCGCGCGCCTCACCAGTCCTGTTCCTCGATCCAATGAGCAAGATATTCTCTCACGGCCATGGGCAGAGAGTCACCGTGGTACAGCTCATCAACCTTTTGTAAACACACCGAGTCGAGCTGCTTCAGACGCTCCCACTGCGCCATTCTACACACACATTTTATTTAAGATAGATTCAAGATTTATAACTTGAACATTCCTAATTCCACAGGTCACTTTATAACATTTTTGCTGCTGCGTAATTTAATTTAATACACTTCATATCTTCATGTTTACCTGCTGTACCTCAAGTGCCCTTGACTGTTTGGTTATTTGAACCAATTTATGTGTGTATATATATATATATATATATATATATATATATATATATATATATATATATATACACACGAGTGTTTAGTCTACGTCTAGTTCATATCTAGAGTGTTTATACTGTCTGAGTGTTTAGTCTGTGTGTAGTTCTTATCTAGTGTTTATACTGTTTATATTGTTTGAGTGTTTAGTCTATGGCTACGTTCACACTGCAGGCTGAAGTGACTCAAATCCGATCTTTTCGCCCATATGTGACCTGTATCCGATCTTTTATTGACAATATGAACAACACAGATCCGATTTTTTCAAATCCGACCCAGGCCGTTTGGATATGTGGTCCTAATTCCGATTCCTATCCGCTCTTTTCATATGCGACTTCAGTCTGAACCGCCAGGTCGCATTCATCCGACTTACACGTCATCAACAAGCCACAAACGTCACTATTCTGCGCTGAAGTAGGCGGCGGGTCTCTCAAAAAAGTTACAACAACATGGCGCATAATCACGGGCGCAGATAGAGGGTGGGACGAGTCATATTTAAATTCACCTCGTTCGGTCCCCCCCACTTATAGGGAGGAAAAAACGTCTATGCTGTCTTTCTTTGCATAAGGCAAACCTCACGGAAAAATCAAAAGACTAATTACCATTCGGTTTATTGAGGTGCACAGCAGTGTATACAGAGTTGCAACAACTCACATAAAACAAAACAAAGACTGATATTCGGTTGGTTGAGCTGCGCAGACTGCACAGGTTGCGAGCTCGAGCTTGGTTGCTATGGTTACTAACAACAAGTTTGACAGGCATATCGGGGTTGGGGTTGGTTTGCTGGCAGCTTTGTCCCCCCCAGTTCAAAAAACGTATCTGCGCCCCTGCGCATGACATCAATGCGAGGGACGCTTCGGGCTGTGAAGGTTCTGAATCTTCTCAATGGAAGGACGCAGAGGTTAGGGAGCTGATTTCCATTTGGGGGGATGCAGCTATTCAAGCTAGATTGGATGAGTCATACCGCAACCAGGCGGTTTTACTTCCGTAAACACTGGCCATGCTCACTGCGTGTGACGTCGTCGTATCCTGCAGTGCGCATGCGGAACACTTTTAGGTCGCTTTTCGTTCATACTGAGGATCACATACAAGTCGCATATATTTGTTAACGTGAACGACCTCACAAAAAAAATTGGATTTCACAAAAAAATCGGAATTGAGCATTAAGCCTTGCAGTGTGAACGTAGCGTATGTCTAGTTCCTATCTAGAGTGTTTATACTGTTTATATTGTTTGTTTGTTTTTTCAATTATTCTATTTTTATTTATTGCATTGCCAGTTTGCACCGTGGGTCAGAGAGGACTGAAATTTCATCTGTGCTGTATGTCGAGCATGTATAGCATATTTGACAATAAAGTTGACTTGACTTGATCGAGCTCTGTGCTGAGCCATTTCGTTGTGTGTCCACTTGTTGCGGACTGAACGACAATAAAGGCTGTCTTAGTCATTTATGCATAATTTCTGGAATGAGTCTCCAGTGTCAGCGCTCTGTTTCCAACATGTTCCGCACTGAGGAGTTCACACCGCCGCCACTTCCGGAGAGCCAAAACAGGAAAGCCTGATGAGGGAATGACGCCACCGGAAGTTGTGCACAAAGTTGTGCTCACGGGATTCAAGAACATTATGGATGAGGAAATAAACAATACGAATAAATTAAATGCGACTTGTGTTCTTAAAATTCGCGGGATTAAGAGCGTTATTTATTTTGTCGGAAAGTAAATAAACTGAGGAGAAACAGACAGCGTTATTAAATAAATATGAATCTTCTCTGAATAAACAGTGAAACTGCATTCTGCTCAGAACAGGCTGACACTGAACCCTGACCCGACCCGCACCGCCTGCATCAGCACCAACACCGCGGCCCTGTGTTTACACTCACCCGCCTTCTGGAGTCTGTTGGTTTAATAAATGCTCAGATCCGCAGACTAAAGCAGGGCAAAGACGACACTGGCATTGAAGACCTGTACAGGAAGTCCCGCTAACCGGCAGCTCATTAACGCCTGTAAACAGCACACAGACTAGCGGATAAACAAACAAACAAACAACTCGCTGCTTCTGACTGAATACGGCTTACCATTAAACCCGCCCTCCGAGCACGCAGCAGCTGATTGGTCAGACCGCTCTGCGTGAGTTCTCTGTACTGCTCCGCCATTGGCTGCTCGTTCCTCACCTCCCGCCCTTACATGACGGATCTACACGTGACCAAAAGTGAGGCCTGCGATTGGATGATAGCTCCGTCGATCAAACTTGCTCAGGGGGAAAGCGAGAGGAAGAAAGAGAACGAAACTTAAGCAGTGAGAATCGCTTCTTCCAAGAAATGACGATGTGAAAGTTAAAGCGCGTCACAGCAGCGCGGGGCATTTAAACACGGGCGATTGCTCTAAGACAGCGAGGGAGGCTCAGCCTCCTCTAAAAATGACGAACATCGTGTAGGATGAATTGTGCTAGGCTTATGTTATAGCCGACCTTATAACATTGCTATTTCAGATCCAGAATCATAGAAATATATGTGCTCAACCCAACTACAGTGCGAAATCATTCCGTTATAACTTTCCCCAGTTCGCCTAATGTGTGCGTGAGTTTTCCCCCTCGTGACAGCGCGATGCAGCCCAGCCTCAGTGCACTTCAATGGCATTTGGGAGCTCTGCGCTTTTCAATCTCAAAATGCAAGACGGTTATTGAGGTTTTTCACCCACGTGACCAAGTCATGTGATGCATCGTTAGGCTGCCATTTTGGACGTCACGGCTCGAATCAGTTTGAATGCGAGGAAGGCGACAAACGAAAAACATAAAAGAAAAAGGAGCGAGATGCAGAAAACACCTTCACTATCCAGCGACGTAGGGCATTTACAGGGCGAGCAGAGGGAGAGGTATTTGCAAAAATTGAGGTTAGCAGGCTTAGAGAACGACGTTTACCTGCTTCCACCAGGATTGTTCACTGACGTACGGAAGTACACGAAGCCCTCGTCTTTACCTGACTTCGGCCCACATGATCTGTATACCTATGTCATTAAAAACCCATCGCCATACACAGGTATTGATCTGAAAGCGTATAAGAGTTTGGATGCCTACAAATATTTTGTGTCAGGCTGGGTAACATGCCTACATCAGCGGGTCGTCCCTGGAGCCGGTGGTCGCCATCTTATTACAGCTAAGGTTTGTTCACATTTTCATTTACTTTCGGTCCTCAGGATAAACAAAATGTTATTAAATGTCATTGAAATAACTTCTTAGTCTGTTGAGACATGGCCCGTTATAAATTTGCTGTTACCAGGCAATGACCAAGAACTGTATTATTAGGGTCGGTGTCTGTGTTGTAGCAGTGTACTAGCAGCTAGCTGTTAGCACTAGCTAATGTCAACAACATAGTAGCTAGTATGTTACTGTAGCAATGTTTACGTTCAGTCATTTGGATGACTGTTAAAACCTTTCAGTCTCAAGTTTTTCCTTTACTGTATTTACTAGTTTATTGTAATTATGATCCGGCAGCTATTTACACCGGATCCAGTGTAAATAGCTGCCGGAGCGCGCTCCGGCTTGCTCCCCCTCAAATTAAGCAGCGCACTCCGGCTCCGGGAGCAAGCCGGAGCACGCTGCTTAATTTGAGGGGGAGCAAGCCGGAGCGCTCTCCGGAACCTCAGCCAGAGCATTCCGGGAGCAAGCCGGAGCGCACTGCTTAATTTGAGGGGGAGCAAGCCGGAGCGCTCTCCGGAACCTCGGCCAGAGCATTCCGGGAGCAAGCCGGAGCGCGCTGCTTAATTTGAGAGGGAGCAAGCCGGAGTGCGCTGCTTAATTTGAGGGAGAGCAAGCTGGAGCACGCTCCGGAACCTCGGCCAGAGCACTCCGGGAGCAAGCCGGAGCGCGCTGCTTAATTTGAGGGGGAGCAAGCCGGAGCACGCTCCGGAACCTCGGCCGGAGCACTCCTGGAGCAAGCCGGAGTGCGCTGCTTAATTTGAGGGGGAGCAAGCCGGAGCGCGCTCCGGCAGCTATTTACACTGGATCCAGTGTAAATAGCTGCCGGATCATAATTACAGTAAACTAGTAAATACAGTAAAGGAAAAACTTGAGACTGAAAGGTTTTAACAGTCATCCAAATGACTGAACGTAAACATTGCTACAGTAACATACTAGCTACTATGTTGTTGACATTAGCTAGCTTGACCTTCAAAATGGCGGACACCGGGGCATCACGTGACCCTGTGACGTCAGGTGAAATACCTCAATTGGACAAATACTGCGAAAACGCCCGCCCACCGGACTCCCAGACTCACAGTGGGAGGGACATGGCAGTTTCCGTGAGGAGACTGGTGATTGGTGAAAGCGGCCAGATATTTTCTTTGATTGACAGCTCGTTTCAACTATAGACAGGCAGCGGTGAATCTCAGTTCAGTCCCATGCGGATTCGCAAGTGTTGTGGTGTATTGTAAGAGATCAGCTTACATTTCGATTTCATTCATTACATACGGTTTCTACCAGCTTTTTTAGTTTGTATATATTTTCATTGTAAATAAAGTGTAAATATAGTGTTGTCAAGTTTGCTATCTTAGTTCCAGAAATTTCATTTATTTGAATGACTGAACTTGAACTTGAGGGGGCTAGTCAGCTAGCAAGAAAGCTGCGCATGGATGCCAAGCATTGCTGATTTAATTTTGGCAAAGCCATTTGCCAGTCTTCCTTTCGAGAAAAAAATTAAAATTAAAGAGCAGGGTAGACCAACGCCTCAAACTGACTTGGTGAAAAAGTTAGGGAATAATACTCGTTCCTTTCAGCTCTCCTGGTACGAGAAAGTGAATTGGCTAACAGCAAGTGACCCACATCAACAACAGTAAATAGGCTACTTTAGTAATATGTCATGGATGGACCAAAAATATAGAATCTATTTAAAATGTTTATGCTGAGTATATTATATTGGAATATATATTTTTCTGGATATGAATTAAACACAGCTACAATTTGGAAAACATTTTTAAACAAAAACACAGCTGAGAACATTTCACACTACAGACCTGGATTAAAAGTGAAGGGTTATCAAAATTGTCAATAAAACATTTCTCAGTCAAAATAAGTAAAATATCGGGAAAGTGTCATTGAATGAAATGTGTGGCACCCAGCTCTATGTTTGGCTCCCCAAGGTCAGTGCTTGTGCCTATTCCAGAACACTCTGCTGTTACTGCTGAGGTTCCTGACAAAGAGCTGCTTTCAATAATGATCAATTTTTAAACAACATGCCACAATTTTAAAATATAAAATGTTAAAATATACCCCCCCCAACACCACCATCATGTATATTGGACAGTAGGCTAATGGGCTAAAAGAACCTGTTATTTCACAGTTTGTAACCCTGCCAACAATCAGCCAGATCAGAGGCAAGAGTATGGGCAAAATTGATGTGTTTTTTCTTTTAAAATCTGGAAATATCGTAACCGACCAGCCTCCCCTGTTTGAAAGACTACCAGCCGCCACTGCATTTAAATTACTCTCGCTAGTAGCAATATCAGCATCAGTGATTACTTTATACTCGTGTTCATTGTGTTATTCCACATTAACTATTAATACACTACTAGTAATAGTGTAACTCATGGACAACTCTGGCACTTACTAGAGCGGCGGCTACAATTATCGACAGTCCATAATTATCGACACCTTTTCAGATTTACCAATAAAAAACAATTTTACAAAGCTGATAGATAGATAACTTTATTTAATTTCGATATGTACAGTGAGCCAAAGACTCATAATGAATACATTCAAACCTTTATATAAAATCTAATTAAAAGAACTTAATTAAAAATTTGTAAAATAGAAACCTAAAATGGGGCGGCACAGTGGTGTAGTGGTTAGCGCTGTCGCCTCATAGCAAGAAGGTCCGGGTTCGAGCCCCGTGGCCGGCGAGGGCCTTTCTGTGTGGAGTTTGCATGTTCTCCCCGTGTCCGCGTGGGTTTCCTCCAGGTGCTCCGGTTTCCCCCACAGTCCAAAGACATGCAGGTTAGGTTAACTGGTGACTCTAAATTGAGCGTAGGTGTGAATGTGAGTGTGAATGGTTGTCTGTGTCTATGTGTCAGCCCTGTGATGACCTGGCGACTTGTCCAGGGTGTACCCTGCCTTTCGCCCGTAGTCAGCTGGGATAGGCTCCAGCTTGCCTGCGACCCTGTAGAACAGGATGAAGCGGCTAGAGATAATGAGATGAGATTGCTTTTAGAATAGATTTTAAAATTTTACTGTTTGTTTTTAAAGCTCTTAATGGCTTAGCTCCCCAGTACTTGACCGAGCTTATTCATCATAAATCTATACCCCTGCCAGAACACTGAGATCCTCTAATCAGCTGCTACTGGTCGCACCTAAAACAAAACTAAAAACCAAAGGTGACCAAGCCTTTGTGGCGGCGGCCCCTAGGCTCTGGAATAACTTGCCCTGGCACATCCAATCTGCAGGATCATTTGAGGTTTTTAAATCTTCTCTAGAAACACACTTTTTCTCCCTGGCTTTTAACCAAGTTTAAGTATTTTAGTATTTATCTTAATTTCTTGTAATTGTGGCATTATATGTCTCATCTCATCTCATTATCTCTAGCCGCTTTATCCTTCTACAGGGTCGCAGGCAAGCTGGAGCCTATCCCAGCTGACTACGGGCGAAAGGCGGGGTACACCCTGGACAAGTCGCCAGGTCATCACAGGGCTGACACATAGACACAGACAACCATTCACACTCACATTCACACCTACGCTCAATTTAGAGTCACCAGTTAACCTAACCTGCATGTCTTTGGACTGTGGGGGAAACCGGAGCACCCGGAGGAAACCCACGCGGACACGGGGAGAACATGCAAACTCCGCACAGAAGGGCCCTCGCCGGCCCCGGGGCTCGAACCCGGACCTTCTTGCTGTGAGGCGACAGCGCTAACCACTACACCACCGTGTCGCCCCGGCATTATATGTATTATATGTATATTATATATATTAACCTGTACAGCACTTTGGTCAACCCCAGTTGTTTTTAAATGTGCTCTGTAAATAAAGTTTGAGTTGAGTTGAGAAATAATAAATAAGTATACATATGAATATCTCACATGTCCACTACTAGTGCAATAACCCCCACACAATTAGCAGGAGTATTGCTAAACAAATAAACATCACACATAGCAGACAATTGAAGTGTCCACAGCAACTCAAATCTATTGTTGGCAAATGTTGCATTTGCATAATGTGCCACTGGTAAGTTTAGTTTTTTTAATAGTGTTTTTAAAACTGCTTAAAGGATATGGGACATGGATTTTTTTCTGGGCATAATTATGTATAAAGTGAGAGTTCATTCAATCCCCATGAAACTGAAAGCGGTCGGCTCGATAACACATCCTGGTAAGTTAAAAACAATTCTGCTCAAAGGCTAATGATCTGTTGAAAGAAGTATTATTTTTGTATCATACATTGAAAGTTCATCATAGATCTAGCTAAAGTCCGTTGCAAGCTAGTTTTTTTTTTTGCTGATATTTTTCGAGATTGATTGAGATACAATGCTTCCAGAGTCCGAGATGAAAACATTCAAAATGGCGAAACGAGTCAGAATTATGATAATCAATAATTGATACACCCAAAATTATAATACTAATCCTTACCGCATGAGGCCCATGGTAAAACCACACTTCCAGGAGGGGCTGCCGTCTGCCTCCCAAGCCGGCCGAGAGCGCTCCTCGTCAGGCACGGCCAGGCGGGCGAATGCCCTGGTCCGTCCGCCCTGTCTAAAAAATAATGGTACAACTCCGAGTGAAGGTATCAATGCGCTGTCGAAGCGCGCAGAAGGTGTTAGTACGCCTGTCATTATAGTGTGGACTTTCCATAGCATAGAAAATCGCCACGTTTCAATTTGTGTAACTGAACTTTGTTTCATGTCACTGGTCATATAAACCTATAAACAGGAAAATCGTGGAAGAGTTTGGTCGCATCTAACTACAGCCCCAAAAAATACCATTGGCCATGCTGAGCCTAGCTGCATTGCTAACAGGAGTGACAGCGCGTCTGACTGAGTGGGAGGTCGCAATACACCATGATGTTCAATGTACGTTAGACACTCTAAAAATGAAACAATTTTCTTGTCATCCAAGACACAAAAACTATTTTGTCACATTCGTCATCATCACGATTCACACTTCTCCATATTCATCTACCCGCTTGTGCTGTACCCAAAAGTTTTTGTGACATATGATCACGTGACAGCGGCTCTTCCGGTTGTAAAATATGCATATCGGAGCTCGAGCAGAAATGCCATGTAATCATCACGAATATAACAATTTTGCTGAATTTAATAGATAATTTTGTATTTGTTGATGCAATTATTTCATATTTTTAATGGAAAGAAACTGATATAGCGTGCATTTATGTTTCATGTCCCATGTCCTTTAAAGACTCAAGATGTCTAAGTTCAGTGGGAAGGTTGTTCCACATGCAGGTGACCAGATAGGTGAATGATCTGTGGGTCCATTTGTTGTTCGATGTTGGTTGTGCTAGTCTGAGATTTCCCCCTCTTAAATTGTAGTGACTTTGTTGAATTTGAAACAATTCCTTGATGTAATTTGGCCCACGCGTAGAGGCTAGGGCTTGATAAACCAGGGAATGACATGACCGACGATGTTCGAGAGTTTGTAAGTTGGCCATGTGTAGAGCATCTTTGTATGAACAGTCATAAGGTAGTTTGAAGATGGATCTTAAGCCAAAACAATTTGCTTTCTCAAGCTTATCATGCAAACCATTAGTAATACCAAGTAGGAAGGGACTACAGTATTCAAAATGTGGTAGAACAGTGGTTCTCAACCGGGGGGGCGCGCCCCCCTGGTGGGGCGCGGAGGTACTCCAGGGGGGTCGCGAGTAGGCTTCATGTATGGAGGAAAAAAAAAATCTGGGGCTAACAGGCTATAGTAGCTAAGCAGATGCAACACATTTACCCATGTCAAAATGCAGGACATTGGACTATTACATAGAAATCAATACTATTATAAACTCTATCATCAATCTATCATAAAATCTTGTGTGTAGGTTATTTTAAGCCCGTGACGCGAACATGACGCAACGTCACGTGAGTGAGTCTGCATACCGTGGCCACCGTGTGAGTGCTTGCCACACACACACTAGTCTGGTTTCTTGCCGAATTAACTCGTGCCGACTCTCGCTAGTCTACTATCATCAATCCATCGATACAGCGCAAAACCCAAACAGTCTTTTTAAAGACTACTACCCCACACTGTATTTTTGCTTTCCCCATTTCAGCTCTACCCAAATAATTTGTTGTTTTTGTTGTTTTCTTACTGCTAGTCTACTACCCCTTTGCCTTTTTCACCCTGCGTGTGAAAAATCCAACTGTCCCACACACACACACACACACACACACACACACACACACACACACACACTCACACGAGTAAGTACACCATTCACACCTCGTTAAAATTTGCAACTATAAAATCCCCGAATAAAGATATCGATCGTGTTTCTCACTGATAAGCCCCATACGTTCCCTCTGGTTAGCCCCCTTAGCCTACTACAGACTTAGCCTACTACAGACTTATCGTTACAACTTTATTACACACGTTTATTCACAAATACTTTAACAAAATGGATAGATTTCTTGTCAAAAAACCCAAGACAACTGACGTAGGTCTACCACCAGCTGCGAGAAAGCTTCGGAGGTACGATGAATCATACCTGCAGTTTGGTTTTACTGTCACCTCTGATCTTCGTCCTCAGTGTGTCGTGTGTGCCGAGGTGCTGGCAAACGAAAGCATGAAGCGATGCAAACTTAAAAGGCACCTCGAAACGAAGCATGCTGGCCTGAAGGACAAACCGCTTGAATACTTTCAAAGAAAGCGTGATGGCCTGCATCAGCAACAGGCAACAATTTCCGTGCACAGCACTGTATCTAAGCAGTGCCTGGAGGCATCATATGTGGTGGCAAAAAGAATAGGTAAGCTAGGCAAACCGCACACTGATGCCGAGAAATTCGTTTTGCCAGCTGCGCAGGACATGTGCAGAATATTCTTCGGGGATAGTGCAGCAGCCAAATTAGGCACCGTGCCACTTTCAAATGACACAGTTGCTCGGAGAATTGCTGATATGTCCAATGATATCAGAGAGCAATTAATACAGTTTATTAAAAATAGTCCATACTATGCCTTGCAGTTGGATGAGTCTACCGATATTGCTGGACAGGCACAGCTTCTTACATATGTCAGGTATGTCAGGGATAAATTAATTGAGGAGGATGTCCTTTTTTGCCGCCCTCTTCAGTCACACACAACTGGAGAGGCCATCTTCAATGTCCTTGATTCATTTATTCGCGAGAATGGGTTGGCGTGGGACCGATGCGTTGGCTTGTGCACGGATGGCGCACGAGCAATGACGGGCCGTGAGCAAGGTCTAGCTGCTCGCGTTAAGTAGGTAGCTCCACTTGTAAAATGGACCCATTGCATGGTTCATCGCGAAGCACTCGCTGCAAAAAAAATGCCGTCTCTGTTGGAATCCGTGCTGAACCAATCAGTAAAAATGATCAACCTCATCAAGTCACGGCCGCTAAACTCTCGCTTGTTTGAGGTCCTCTGTCAGGAGATGGGGTCAGAGCACGAACAGCTGCTTCTGCACACTGAGGTTCGCTGGCTGTCCAGGGGGCGGGTGTTACAACATTTGTATGAGCTGCGAGATGAGGTGAAGCGGTTTTTGACACACATCAATTCAGACCTGGCGAAAAATCTGGATGACCCTTTGTGGCTGGCGTGTCTCTCCTATTTGGTCGATATATTTGACCGCTTGAATGGCTTGAACCTGTCTTTGCAAGGCCGAGAAACTCACATTTTGCTTCTCGCAGAGAAAGTGGATGCCTTCAAGCAAAAACTTGACCTCTGGTGTGGCCGCATCAGTCGGGGGAACTGTGATATGTTCCCAAGCCTTGCAGACTTTATCAGTAATGCAGGCACTTCCCACGATTTCTCATCTGTCTTTCAAGCAGCGTCAGAGCACCTGTCGGTAATGAGAAAACAGTTTGCGGCATACTTCACAGAGGATTATCGCTCTTTTGCGTGGGTTCGAGATCCATTTGTGTGTACTGCTGACGAACTTCCAGTTGACATGCAGGAACAGCTTATTGAGCTGAAGAGTGACAGTAGACTTAAGGCAGTCTTCACCTCATGCCCTCTTTCGACATTCTGGGCAGCATTGATGCAGGAGTACCCGCAACTGTGTGACGTAGCCTTGAAACTGCTCATCCCATTCGCATCGACCTACTTGTGTGAGGCAGGATTTTCAAAAATGACTGCGCTCAAAACGAAATATCGCAATCGTGCGCAAATTGAGGATGACTTGAGACTGTGCTTGTCAAACATTTCGCCAAGAATCGAGGATCTTTGTAAGGCAAAGCAGGCTCAGGTCTCGCATTAACGCAAATGCAGATCACAAAGGCACAGTAAAAAGTAAAACCTAAATTCACGGCTGGTCCCAATTCCCAATGATATCAATAGCCAGCTAATGATAAGCCTAATAAAATACCTAATAAAAACACTAATAATAATAATAATAATAATAATAATAATAATAATAATAATGCCTATTAATAATAATAGCATAATAATAATAATAATAATAATATCAACAACCAACAACAGCAATAATAATAATAATAATAATAATAATAATAGGCCTAATAATAATAATAATGCCTGAAAGAACATAAGTCTTGTACTACTGCCAACAGCTTAGTAATGATAATAGGCCATAATAATAATAATAATAATTATAATAATTATAATTATAATAATGCCCGAAAGCAGATTAGAAATGTGGTGCTACTGCCAATTATAACAATAGCCTAATAATGATAATAGGCCTATGTATTTCTATGGAATGGATAATGCTACTACTGCTGCTACTGCTACTACTACTACTACTAATAATAATAATAATAATAATGATAATAATAATAATAATAATAATAATCTAGCCCAGGGCTATCTATCTATCTATCTATCTATCTATCTATCTATCTATCTATCTATCGGTCGATATAAGGTGCTGTAGGTCGGGTGGCGTCACTGCGGGTGAGTGTGTTTGGGGGGGGGATGGGGGCGGGGCGAAAAGAGGGGCCCCCAACTGCAATGAACCAGCTTTGGTGGGGCCCAGGTTGCAAAAGGTTGAGAACCCCTGTGGTAGAATAAAGGCCTTGTTTAGCTTCGCAGCAATGTCGATGGAGATCAAGTTTTTAATACGTCTGATAGCGGAAAGCTTAGCATATACTTTGTTAAGAGTGTTTTTGATATGGACACTCATTGACAGAGAACTGTCGATTGTAACGCCAAGCAAATCTAAACACTCTTTCTGTTCAATGATATTGTTATTGATCATGAAAGAAGGTGTGAAATCGCTGCTGCCAAGGATGATAGCCTTTGTCTTTTTGGTGTTGATAGACAAATAGTTGATAGAAAGCCAGTCAGTAATAGAAGCAAGGTCTTGGTTGATCTTTATTTCCAAGAGATAAGGAGATTGATCACTCAGACCTTCCAGGATTTCATGATGTTGCGATTTGCAACTTCAACGCAAATTCAACCAATCCCCACGAATTCAGGGCGGTGTTGCAATCATATCCAATCACCGCAACTTTCCCGCAAATTTGACCAATCGTTGTTGTCGTCTTGAGGTGACATCGACAAACTACCTTCCGCCTTACTTCCAGTGTTGCCAGATTGGGCGGTACATCAGCAGTATCTGGCGACACTGTGTGCGAGTCAGTGTTTATATAGGCTTAAATTCTGTTACTGAAAGTGTGTTATGTTTACAGTGAAGGATTGTGTGCACTTTACATTATTTTTTTACTTAATACAAGAAATTAATGGATGCCAACATTTTTGCCAAAATGGTATTTTATTTTCCATTGTTTAGGCAGCTTCAGCATCATACTGTGAGATTCTGTTCAAATTGTTTTTTTTCTTCTATGAAGCCTGAGCCATTTATTTTATTAGTTTATAATTATTGTTTAATTTAGTCTTCAGGAGAGACTGCCTGCACACAGTACTAGTATTAATAGTTTTTTTTTTCTTACATGAAAGCTGAGGCATTTATATTATATTTTAAGGTAACTTCATGTTGTGCTGTGAGGTTCTGTGCACTTTAACTTTTGAACCAACAGGTGCATTTAGATAAGTAAAGCCTATTTTTCTGCATTTTTGTAGTCCTGGTAATCTTTTATATTGGTAAAATTGTTTATAGGACCATTTCTCAGTGTCTTTGGTTTTTTTTAATCAATAGTTTTTCAGTAATAACTTAATATTTAACATATCACTCAGTTTTAATCACAAAAAGAGAAAATCGCAACAGTTTCTCACAACTTTCACTTCCTCCCGCAATGTAATCGCAACAAAAACCTAAAAAACACCGCAACTTTCATCGCAATTTTTTGGAAAACCCCCTGCAACATCAGACATTTTAGCCCGCAACAATCACAAAAAAGGGCCGCGAAATCCTGGGGGGACTGATCACTGGAATACAGAGTTGTATCGTCGGCATAAAGTCTGAGAGATGAGTTATCACAGAAAAAATTAATGTCATTAATGAATACATTAAAAAAGAGATGGCCCAGCAGGCTACCCTGAGGGACACCACCTTTAAGAGTTCTCCAATCAGAGAAATTGCCACTTAGCTTAACTCTTTGAAGATGGTGGTGGAGATACGATTCGATAAGTTTAGCAGCATTATCAGCCAGACCATAGGCTTGCAGCTTAGCAGTAAGTAATCCATGACTGATAGAATCAAAAGCTTTACTAAGATTGATGGTAACAGCTGCAACACACTGCTTCTCATTGGTCAAAATACTTTTTCCAGCGTTCTGCAATGTTGCAGAATGTCAAAATTTTGTTCTGCAATTTGGAAATATTTTCTGCAAATACACAAGCCTCTATACTACACCCTTCTCAACCTAATAATGCCTATATTTACATCACATCTAGCTTTACAACTCATAGCATTACTCATCTCATCTCATTATCTCTAGCCGCTTTATCCTTCTACAGGGTCACAGGCAAGCCGGAGCCTATCCCAGCTGACTACGGGCGAAAGGCGGGGTACACCCTGGACAAGTCGCCAGGTCATCACAGGGCTGACACATAGACACAGACAACCATTCACACTCACATTCACACCTACGCTCAATTTAGAGTCACCAGTTAACCTAACCTGCATGTCTTTGGACTGTGGGGGAAACCGGAGCACCCGGAGGAAACCCACGCGGACACGGGGAGAACATGCAAACTCCACACAGAAAGGCCCTCGCCGGCCCCGGGGCTCGAACCCAGGACCTTCTTGCTGTGAGGCGACAGCGCTAACCACTACACCACCGTGCCGCCCCTCATAGCATTACTGTAATTCTTTATTCTCTCACTCTATTTTTAATTTCAGTCTTCACAGATCCTTCTCTGCAGCAAAGTTATCATTCCATGATACCTCCACAGGTCTTTCATCCCCCTCACCCTGACACTATGGGCTACTACAACTTGAAGTATACCAACTAATTCATAAATGTACTAGTTATCACACCCACACATTATCCTTCCACACAACATACTAATAAAGGTATCACCACAATGAAAAATAGAACACAACTGTTCTTCAAGAAACAAAACATTCATTTTCATGTTACACATCATGTTACGGGGCGGCACGGTGGTGTAGTGGTTAGCGCTGTTGCCTCACAGCAAGAAGGTCCTGGGTTCGAGCCCCGTGGCCGGCGAGGGCCTTTCTGTGCGGAGTTTGCATGTTCTCCCCGTGTCCGCGTGGGTTTCCTCCGGGTGCTCCGGTTTCCCCCACAGTCCAAAGACATGCAGGTTAGGTTAACTGGTGACTCTAACTTGAGCGTAGGTGTGAATGTGAGTGTGAATGGTTGTCTGTGTCTATGTGTCAGCCCTGTGATGACCTGGCGACTTGTCCAGGGTGTACCCCGCCTTTCGCCCGTAGTCAGCTGGGATAGGCTCCAGCTTGCCTGCGACCCTGTAGAAGGATAAAGCGGCTAGAGATAATGAGATGAGATGAGACGTCATGTTACATTTTGTCAAGATTAAGTTTCTAGCTTGAACAATAGATTGTTAGCCAAAATGTACTTCATTCACAGTGTTTGCATCTGCAACCTGTAGTTTTAAATTGAAAGCAAGGCTTCAATTCTACACTCTGTTACATCTTACGATGATGCAAATAATTGATGCCATTAAGGAATAAAACCCAACTGGCAAATGGAAAGACGTTTGGGTTCATTGTGTTTGCCTGGCTTCTAAAGTGCAAGGTCATGAACTGAACTGAGAACTACTGCGGGGGCTTCACTGCTCTAAACTAACAACAGAGAACTGGGTACAAACTAATCATGGCAGAACTGAGAGCTACAGAACTGAACCTATGAGCTTTGTCTTACAGGGCAACTGTTTTACTTTGTGCTAGTCTGCACCACAGGCAAGACAGCACTAGTAAAAAAAAATAGAACATGTACACAAAACATGTATTAGTGTAGTTTGGTATGAGAAAACAAAATATTCAAAAGTATCTATGAATAAAGGTAAAATACTGTTGCTGTCTTCAAAAGGGATATAATATCAGTATAATTTTGCATGATTCAACAATACAATATATACAAACCTATACATTTTACCAGTATATATGTATCCAATTATAATAGCGACCGTCTTCATTTTTGTCACCCTCGCGGGCGCGCGATCTGTCACTGTTGTTGTTGGAGTCACGCTGGCTGATAAAAAGTAAATGTAAAAAGTAAATGCCGAGGTAGTTGTCGGGTCCTCCCAGCGGATATTAAAAGTGACAATGTTATCTTGGAAAATGGCAACTGCCCTTATTTGGTTGTCATCGCCTTTCGTCAGTATTACGTAAATATTGCTCAACTTTGACCTGGAAAACGCCATCAGGTTCGCGCGGCGCAGGTTTCAGTTTATTTACAGCGCCGCTAGTTTGCTAAATTGAGAAGCATTGTATCCTGAGCCTGATTTTTTCATTCTGCAAAATTGCAGGTTGTTTAATTTTTCTTCTGCAATCTTGAAAATCATTCTGCAAAATGCAGACTGCAGAGGGGTATTTCAAACACTGTTCTGGTCATGGGAGATATGCCAGTTCTCAGTCATCTTAAAAAGTGCTGTACAGCAAGAGTGACCTTTGAGGAAGCCCGAGAGAGTGTCGCAGAGCTTATTTTCTCGTCTCGTCTCGTCTTCTTCCGCTTATCCGGGGCCAGGTCGCGGAGGCAGCAGTCTGAGCATGGAAGCCCAAACTTCCCTTTCCCCAGACACCTCGGCCAGCTCCTCGGGAAGAACGCAGAGGCGTTCCCAGGCCAGCCGAGAGACATAGTCCCTCCAGCGTGCCCTGGGTCTTCCCCGGGGCCTCCTCCCGGGGGGACATGCCTGGAACACCTCCCCAGGGAGGCATCCAGGAGGCATCTGAAAGAGATGCCCGAGCCACCTCAGCTGATTCCTCTCGATGTGGAGGAGCAGCGGCTCTACTCCGAGCTCCTCCCGAGTGACTGTGCTTCTTACCTTATCTCTAAGGGAGCACCCAGCCACCCTGCGAAGGAAACTCATTTCGGCTGCTTGTATCTGTGATCTTGTTCTTTCGGTCATTACCCAAAGCTCATGACCATAGGTGAGAGTTGGAACGTAGTTCAAGCAGTAAATCAAGAGCTTCGCCTTTTGGCTCAGCTCCTTCTTCACCACGACGGACTGGTAAAGTGACCGCATCACTGCGGAGGCCGCACCATTCCGCCTGTCGATCTCACGCTCTATCCTTCCCTCACTCGTGAACAAGATCTCGAGATACTTAAACTCCTCCACTTGAGGCAGGACTTCTCCACCAACCTGGAGAGGGCAAGCCACCCTTTTCCAGTCGAGAACCATGGCCTCGGACTTGGAGGTGCTGATTCTCATCCCAGCTGCTTCACACTCGACTGCAAACCGCCCCAGTGCATGCTGAAGGTCCTGGTTTGAAGAAGCCAGCAGGACAACATCATCTGCAAAAAGCAGAGATGAAATCCTGAGGTTCCCAAACAGAATTCCTTCCAGCCCCTGTCTGCGCCTAGAAATTCTGTCCATAAAGATTATGAACAGAACCGGTGACAAAGGGGAGCCCTGCCGGAGTCCAAAATGCACTGGGAACAGGTCTGACTTACTGCCGGCAATCCAAACCAGACTCTTGCTCCGTTCGTACAGGGACCGGACAGCCCTTAGCAAAGAGCCCTAAACCCCATACTCCCAAAGCACCCCCCACAGAATACCACGAGGGACACAGTCGAATGCCTTCTCCAGATCCATAAAGCATATGTGGACTGGTTGGGCAAACTCCCATGAACCCTCGAGCACCCTATGAAGGGTATAGAGCTGGTCCAGTGTTCCACGACCAGGACAAAAACCGCATTGTTCCTCCTGGATCCGAGGTTCGACTATATTGGTCGAATTCTCCTCTCCAGTACCCTGGAGTAAACCTTCCCGGGGAGGCTGAGAAGTGTGATTCCCCTATAATTGGAGCACACTCTCCGGTCCCCTTTCTTAAAAAGAGGGACCACCACCCCAGTCTGCCACTCCAGAGGCACTGTCCCCGACCGCCACGTGATGTTGCAGAGGCGTGTCAGCTAAGACAGTCCCACAACATCTAGAGACTTGAGATACTCGGGGCGGATCTTATCCACCCCCAGTGCCCTGCCACCGAGCAGCTTGCTAACCACCTCAGTGACTTCGGCTTGGGTAATGGACAAGTCCACCTCTGAGTCATCAGCCTCCGCTTCCTCAATGGAAGATGTGATGGTGGGATTGAGGAGATCCTCGAAGTATTCCTTCCACCACCCGACAATGTCCCCAGTCGAGGTCAACAGCTCCCCACCCGCACTGTAAACAGTGTTGGCAGAGTACTGCTTCCCCCTCCTGAGGCGTCGGATGGTTTGCCAGAATTTCTTCGAGGCTGACCGATAGTCCTCTTCCATGGCCTTACCGAACTCCCCCCAGTTCCGAGTTTTTGCCTCCGCAACTGCCCGAGCTGCGACACGCCTGGCCTGCCGATACCCATCAGCTGCCTCAGTAGTCCCGGAGGCCAACATGGCCCAATAGGACTCCTTCTTCAGCTTGACGGCATCCCTTACTTCCGGTGTCCACCACCGGGTTCGGGGATTGCCGCCACGACAGACACCGGAGACCTTGCGGCCACAGCTCCGAACAGCCGCGTCGACAATGGAGGCAGAGAACATGGTCCACTCAGACTCAATGTCCCCCGCCTCCCTCGGAAGCTGGGAGAAGCTCTCCCAGAGGTGGGAGTTAAAGACCTCCCCGACAAAGTGCTCGGCCAGACGTTCCCAGCAGACCCTCACCATACATTTGGGCCTGCCAGGTCTGTCCGGCTTCCTCCTCCGCCAGCGGATCCAACTCACCACCAGGTGGTGATCAGTTGACAACTCAGCCCCTCTCTTCACCCGAGTGTCCAAGACATAGGGCCGGAGATCCGATGAAATGACAACAAAGTCGATCATCGACCTCCGACCTAAGGTGTCCTGGTGCCACGTGCCACTATGCTTGAACATGGTGTTTATTATGGACAAACCGTGACTGGCACAGAAGTCCAATCACAAAACACCACTCGGGTTCAGATTGGGGAGGCCGTTCTTCCCAATCACGCCCCTCCAGGTATCACTGTCGTCACCCATGTGAATGTTGAAGTCCCTCAGTAGAACAATGGAGTCCCCAGTCTGAGCACCTCTCAGTACCTCTCCCAGGGACTCCATAAAGGCCGGATACTCTATACTGCTATTCGGCCCGTAGACACAAACAACAGCAAGAGCCCTCTCCTCGATCTGAAGGCGCAGAGAGGCAACCCTCTCGTTCACTGGGGTAAACTCCAACACATGGTGGCTGAGCTGGGGAGTGATAAGCAAGCCCACACTAGCCCGCCGCCATTCACCATGGGCGACTCCAGAGAAGTGGAGAGTCCAGCCCCTCTCAAGGATCTGGGTTCCAGAGCCCAAGCTGTGCATGGATGTGAGCCCGACTATCTCTAGCTGGTACCTCTCAACCTCCCGCACAAGCTCAGGCTCTTCCCCCCCCAGCAAAGTGACATTCCATGTCCCAACAGCTAGCCGCTGTGTTCGGGGATCAGGTCATCAAAGCCCCTGCCTTCAACTGCCACCCAATCCACACTGCATCAGCCCCCTACGGCTACCTCTGTGGGTGGTGAACCCACAGTAGGTCGGGCCCATGTCACCGCTTCGGGCTGAGCCCAGCCGGGCCCTGTGAGCAAAGGCCCAGCCACCCAGCACTCGCATATGAGCCCCAACCCCGGGCCTGGCTCCAGGGTGGGGCCCCGGCTGTGCCATACCGGGCGACGTCACGGTCCTTGACCGATTGTTATCCATAAGGGGTTTTGGTGAACTGCTCTTAGTCTGGCCTGTCACCTAGGACCTGTCTGCCTTGGGAGACCCTAGCAGGGGTGTAATGCCCCCGACAACATAGTTCCTAGGATCATTCAAGCACACAAACCTCTCCACCACAGTAAGGTGGCAGTTCTTGGAGGGATAACTTATTTTCTATCCGCTCATATAGCTGGTGTTAGGTCAAATTTTATTATATGTAGGTTATGATCAGAATATGAATCAGAATCAGTAGGTTAAATCAGGATATATGTAGATATATGTAAGTTTAGTGAAGTATTAATTCTTGGCTTATTCTGTGTGTTAGTTGAAACGACCTTAGGTCTGGCTGGATATTGTTTGGGAACATTATGTTTATGAAATGTGTATTTTGAACAGAGAAGTGTCTGAAGGTCTGTTTTAGTGTCAGATCGACTCACACACACTCAAATGGTAGAATTAAAGTTCATGTTTATGTTAATTCATTCAGTTGAACCTTAGGTCATAGCTTCATGAAAGCTATGAAATATACTGAAATATATTGAAATATACTATGGTAGTGATTTGGATCCCGTAATTAATGAATGCATTCCGTGATTAATGTTAGTTTTATAGTTCTAGATTAGTTTCATGATGACATTATAATTATAAGATCTTATGATTCTAAGGGTTTTTAGTTTAAAAGCATTAACCTAATTTAGTTATGAGTTTAATCCTGTTAGTTGTTTAATTGTTCTCTCTCTTTCAGACATATTCTCATTGTTCTTGTGGTTAAGTTGTTCTTATTTTTTATGTTTATTTTCTTATAACATTCCTTGTTTTAGCATTATTAAAGACATATTGTTATTTGTTATTTTACTTATGTTGATGAAATCAAGATGTAATTTACTGACTTAACACACATTTATGTGTTAGAAATTGTTTAATTATTAAGATCCTTTCTGTGCAAACTTTCTGTGTGTCTTTGACCTTCTCTGTAGACTAGACATTATCTATGCTTAACATTCCATGCTATTCCATGAAAATTAGCCAAAATATTGATTATAAGCCAAGACTCTGATATCTATCTATACCTTACTGTCAGCAAAAATGTTATTATATTATGATTGATTCAAGATCATTACACACTTCCACATAGGCGCACACCCATCACACACACACACACACACACACACACACACACACACACACACACACACACACACATATGAAGACGAAACATAAACACAGAGAGACTATAAGACGTTTTCAAAAATGTTTTCATTTTGACGAAGTGACTGTGCGAATAAACTGGCATGTGAATCTCTGATTCTTTGTCTGTTTCTCTCGCGACCTGATCATTCTAGTCCTTGGATCCGAGGCATCGACACGAAGGAATCGGGGTCTCTTTCTGGGTGAACCCAACAGCTGGTCAAAAATAACCTGCTTGGCAATCTTCGAAATTATAGGCAATAGAGATATTGGGCGATAATTTGCCTTATTAGCTCTATCATCCTTCTTGAAGACAGGAACAACATTTGATCGCTTCCATTCAGAAGGCCAACAGCTGTCATTGATAATCTTTTTAATAATAGCAGTTTCAGTTGCAACAGTTATTATTAGTTAATTAATCAGCCAGAGGGCAGCACGGTGGTGTAGTGGTTAGCGCTGTCGCCTCACAGCAAGAAGGTCCGGGTTCGAGCCCCATGGCCGGCGAGGGCCTTTCTGTGTGGAGTTTGCATGTTCTCCCCATGTCCACGTGGGTTTCCTCCGGGTGCTCCGGTTTCCCCCACAGTCCAAAGACATGCAGGTTAGGTTAACTGGTGACTCTAAATTGACCGTAGGTGTGAATGTGAGTGTGAATGGTTGTCTGTGTCTATGTGTCAACCCTGTGATGACCTGGCGACTTGTCCAGGGTGTACCCCGCCTTTCGCCTGTAGTCAGCTGGGATAGGCTTCAGCTTGCCTGCGACCCTGTAGAAGGATAAAGCGGCTAGAGATAATGAGATGAGATGAGATAATCAGCCAGACACACACACCCACCTGGCCCCACCCCCTTTGATCTCATTATCTGATGACGCAGCTCATTACCCGAGGTGGAATTTTTTCAGCATGATCAGTAATTTTTCAGAAAACCCAGACATTATGATCGCAGGTGAGCATGGTGGAAAGATCATGGACATGTTTTTACTGATCAAATTCACCAATATTTCATGATCTCCTCGTCAAAACCTACTTTGTTTCTTCCTCTTTCATGTGACAGTCGCCATTGTGTATCGAAACGCGCGTTTGAGAAGTCACGTGAGGTGTCGATAAGAGTGATCACTTTCACCGGTGTCCACCGTTATCGACACCCTGTGGAAGTAAGGGACATTTACAACCGTTATGGATCGATCTGTGTGTAACATTGTTGAAGTCGATGAAGTACTTTAAAAAAATAAAAGTGCTGTGATTTATAATAATTTTTTTTTTCTGATTCATAACAACAAGGTACCTATAGTTTGGGTTCAAGGAATGGCATGCGACATTTGACCTGGATTTCCATGTGGTTACAATGTCAAGTGGTCGTGTGCAGGATGAGCTTGAAAGTGAAAAAGAGGAAGCGTGAAATAGTGGAGACGAAGATTAAGTGGTGGAAACTAAAAGAGGTTGAACATCAGAAGGAGTTTAGGGAAGAAATGAGATGAGCATTGAGTGGTCATGGAAGTCTGCCAGAAGATTGGAATACTACTGCTGTACTAGTAAGATAGGCAGCAAGGAAGGTGCTAGGGTGGTCATCAGGAAGGAGGAAGGAAGACAAGGAGACATGGTGGTAGAACAAAGAAGTGCAGGAAATTATAAAAGAGAAGAGGCTAGCAAAGAAGAATTGGGATGATCAGAGAGACGAGGAAAGCAGGCGGTTATACAGAGAGACGAGACGGAAGGCAAAAAGAGCGGTAGCGAAGGCAAAAGCAGATGCATACCAGGAGTTGTATGAAAGACTGGAGACCAAAGAAGGAGAGAAAGACTAGCTAGGCAGAGAAACAGGGAAGCGAGGGATGTACAGCAGGTAAGAGTGATGAAAGATGGAAATGTGCTGACAAACAAAGAGAGTGTATTAAGAAGGTGGAAAGAGTACTTTAAGGATTTATTAAATGAGGAGAATCCAAGAGAGAAAAGGTCAGATTCATTGGAGACAGCAAATCAGGAAGCAGAGTTGGTTAGTAAGGATGAGGTGAGGGCAGCCATGAAAAGAAGGACGACTGGGAAAGCAGTCGGATCAGATGGCATTCCGATTGAGGCTTGGAGATGTTTGGGTGAGACGGCTATGGAGTTCCTAACGAGATTATTTAATAAGATCTTAGAGAATGAGAAAATGCCAAATGAATGGAGAAAGAGTGTGCTAGTCCCAATGTATAAGAATAAGGGAGATGTACAGAGCTGCAGTAATTACAGAGGGATAAAATTGATGAGCCACACCATGAAGTTAGGGGAAAGGGTATTGGAGGCGAGATTGAGAAGAGAGGTAGCAATCTGTGAACAGCAGTACGGGTTTATGCCAAGGAAGAGCACATCGGATGCAATTTTTGCTTTAAGAATGTTAATGGAGAAGTACAGGGAAGGCCAGAGAAAGCTACATTGTGTGTTTGTAGACCTAAAGAAGGCATACGATAGAGTGCCGAGAGATGAGTTATGGTATTGTATGAGAAAGAGTGGAATGAATGAGAAGTATATTAGAGTGGTGAAAGACATGTATGAGAACAATGAAACAGCAGTGAGGTATGGAGTTGGAATGACTGAATGGTTCAAGGTGAAGGTGGGACTCCATCAAGGATCTGCTTTGAGTCCTTTCTTGTTTGCCATAGTGATGGATAGCTTGACGGACGAAGTGAGGCAAGAGTCACCACGGAACATGATGTTTGCAGATGATATTGTGATATGTGGTGAAAGTAGAAAGGAGGTTGAGTTGGGTTTGGAGAGATGGAGGTATGCATTGGAACGAAGAGGAATGAAGGTGAGCAGTAGCAAAACAGAATACATGTGCATCAGTGAGAATGGGGATGAGAGTGTAGTGAAGATGCAAGGAGTAGATGTAAAGAAAGTTGGTGATTTCAAGTACCTGGGGTCAACTGTGCAGGAAAATGGGGGCTGTGATAGTGAGGTGAGAAAGAGAGTGCAGGCAGGGTGGAGCAGTTGGAGAAGGATTTCGGGAGTCATTTGTGATAGGAAAGTCCCACCAAAAGTGAAAGGTAAGATGTATAAGACAGTAGTGAGACCAGCTGTGATGTATGGATTGGAGACCGTACCCTTAACAAAGAGACAGGAGGCAAAGTTGGAGGTGGCGGAGTTGAGGATGTTAAGGTTTGCGATGGGAGTGACAAGGTTGGACAGGATAAGGAACGAGCACATCAGAGGGACAGCACATGTGGAGAGCTTGGGAATTAAGCTAAGAGAGATGAGACTGAGATGGTATGGGCACATCCTGAGAAGAGATGCAGAGCATGTTGGAAGGAGAATGTTGAGGATGGAGCTGCCAGGCAAATGAAAATGAGGAAGGCCAAAGAGGAGATACATGGATGTGGTGAGAGAGAACATGAAAGTGGCAGGTGTGGTAGAGAAGGATGCGGAAGACAGGGAGCAATGGAGACGAAAGATCCACTGTGGCGACCCCTAATCGGGAGCAGCCAGAAGAAGAAGGAGAAGAAGAAGAAGAAGAGGTTCATTGTGTTATTCCACATTAACTATTAATATACTACTAGTAATAGTGTAACTAGTGGACAATTGTGGCACTTACACTGTAAAAAAAGAATAGTTGAGAATACTTGAAATTTCAAGGCAACAGTCTGCATTAAGAATTTTATGTTTTGCCAATGATGTGCCCATGATAATCCAAACTATGATAAAACTGTTATCTTTATTAAGAATTCTTAATTAAGTCAATTTTCAATTCCTCATTCTGCCAACATAGATTTCTCTTTTTGCTGAACAGTGGCATTCACAGTAGTACAAAAAGGCAGTTGAGGTTATCAGACTTTTTTGGGGGGCTTTTTTAACCTTTATTTGGATAGGACAGTGTAGAGACAGGAAATGAGCAGGAGAGAGGGACGGATCGGGAAATGACCTCGGGTTGGAATCGAACCCGGGTCCCCAGGTTTATGGTATGGTGCCTTATCCACCTGAGCCACGACACCATACCCACGATGTGGGTTTTAAAAACTTTATTTCAATATTGAAGTTTTGTAATTGTGTAGAACAATGAAAAAAGGCATGTATAGTTTAATGATAAATTGTAATGGCGTCATGGCTCAGGTGGATAAGGCGCCATACCATAAATCCGGGGACCCGGGTTTGGTTCCGACGTGAGGTCATTTCCCGATCTCTCCCGCTCATTTCCTGTCTCTATGCTGTCCTGTCCAAATAGAGGTGAAAAAAGCCCCAAAAAATCTAAAAAAAGAAATTGTGATAACCTCAATTGCCTTTTTGCACTACTGTGAATGCCACTGTTCAGCAAAAAGAGAAATCTATGTTGGCAGAATGAGGAATTGAAAATTGACTTAATTAAGAATTCTTAATAAAGATAACAGTTTTATCATAGTTTGGATTATCATGGGCACATCGTTGGCAAAACATAAAATTCTTAATGCAGACTGTTGCCTTGAAATTTCAAGTATTCTCAACTATTTTTTTTTACAGTGTACTAGAGCGGCGGCTACAATTATCGACAGTCCATAATTATTGACACCTTTTCAGATTTACCAATAAAAAACAATTTTACAAAGCTGAGTTTCAGTTATAACAGTTATTATTGGTTAATTAATCAGCCAGACACCCCCCCGCCCCGCCTCCTTTGATCTCATTATCTGATGGCGCAGCTCGTTACCCGAGGTAGAATTTTTTCAGCACAATCAGTAATTTTTCAGAAAACCCAGACGTTATGATCGCAGGTGAGCATGGTGGAAAGATCATGGCCATGTTTTTTACTGATCAAATTCACCAATATTTCATGATCTCCTTGTCAAAACCTACTTTGTTTCTTCCTCTTTCATTTGACAGTTGCCATTTTGTATCTAAACACGTGTTTGAGAAGTCATGTGAGGTGTCGATAATAGTGATCACTTTCACTGGTGTCCACCATTATCGACACCCTGTGGAATTAAGGGACATTTACAACTGTTATGGATCGATCTGTGTGTAACATTGTTGAAGTCAATGAAGTACTTTAAAAAAATAAAAGTGCTGTGATTTATAATATTTTTTTTTCTGATTCATAACAACAAGGTACCTACAGTTTGGGTTCAAGGAATGGCATGCGACATTTGACCTGGATTTCCATGTGGTTACAATGTCAAGTGCCTGTTGACATTTATTGATAAACTACAAAACTAGAAATTAATACAAACAACGGATGATTAACAAAATGTGGTCTACGAAAATACTTAGAAAGTGGAACAAAAAGATCTTCTGACAGGTTAAACATTATCAGATCATTTGTTTACAAACATTAGAATTACTTCCTCATTTACATAAACACTAACATCGATATACAGTTGTGGTCAGAAGTTTACATACAGTGACATGAATGTCATCTTGGATATGAATGTCATTGCAATACTTGGCCTTTCAGTAATTTCTTTGAACTGTTCTTTTTCCATCCATCCATTATCTGTATTTTATTTATTATTTTTATATTTTTATCCTTTATTTTACCAGGAATGTCCCACTGAGATACATTATCTCTTCTTCCAGGGAGTCCTGGCCAAGGTGGCAGCAAATAAAAAGTTTCAATATACATCGACAACATACACATAGAACATGCGATATTAATACATATAAGCACACAGGCATTCCAAAAAATGAAAATAAAATAAACACAGACTAAGCACATAGACATTCCAGATGTCAACATTCCAGATGTTATGGACAAGAAAAAATAAAAAATGAATTAAAGATATAAGGGTTAAAAATTATGAAAAACAATGGCACTGTTGTGTGAGAACTGAGTTTAAAAGGTTTTTAAAGACATTTAGGGAGGTTTTTCAAGATGGCAGCTTGAGGAGAGGTAGTGTTCTGTTGAGCTGGTGCGCCATTTCGCTTATTACTTCATAATTACACCTAAAATCGCACTTCGTCATGAGTTCTTGCCACTCTTTAACGTACAATGAGTATAAGTACCTATTTTCTGAGACAAGTTGACAATATGCTGAACAGAAGAGCAGCCGTGAAAAACACGGAGGATCCTAGCCAGCAGGCTAATGAGGTTGACACGGAAGATAATGCTAGCTCTAACTCGCTAGGACCTGCACTCCGAGAAGTGGTTTCTGAGATCACAACGAATATCTCCAAGATTATTGATGATAAGCTAAGTTCATTATCACACCTACTTCAAAGCCATCGCGAGGAGCTAGACACCCACGAGAAGCAAATTACAGAAGCGGAGGGACGAATATGTGCTCTAGAGGATACTGTTGATCCAGTGGAAAGTAAAATGAGGGCATTAGAGAAACAGGTGTTTGACTTAACCGAACACATAGATGACCTGGAGAACAGAGGCAGGAGGAAGAACATACGTATAATTGGACTTCCAGAGGGCACCGAGGGTGACAACCCAATGCGTTTCTTTGAATCATGGCTGCCAGAAATCTTGAACATTGAAACCAAAACAGGTTGAATCAAACTGGAGCGAGCACACTGCTCCCTAGCACCCGCACCCACCCCCTCCAAGAAGCCGCGCTCGATCTTGGTAAGATTTCACAACTTTCAGGACAAACAATGAGAGATTAATGCTTTGTGGAACATGGGGAGGACAAATCAAACTTTAAAACATGGCAACTCCACTGTGATGATTTTCCAAGATTTTTCAGCAGCCGTTGTTTGCAAGCACAAGCGTTTTGAAGGAGTGAAGAAACATTTGAAGCTAATGGGAGCTAAATACACACAAGTCTACCCTGCCTCGCTTAAAGTCACCTTCCACTGCGTAACACAGATGTTCCAAGACCCGATTGCTGTGGAGCAATACATTGATTCCCTGGGAGTGACCTCCGAAGCTCCTGTCATTTCTAGGAGCAACCCTGATGACAGCTAAGTTTGGAGCGGATTACTTTCTCTACTTTTGTTTTACTGTTGAGGACATATCTCCTTCATTTGAGATAAATGGTATGTTCTAAGAATATTGAGTTTACCGAACTGTGATATAGGTAACTGTGGCAGTGGGGGCGTGGCCAAGCAGCAGTCTGTGAATGGAGGGCGGGGTCAGGGAAGGTAAGTGGCTAGGTCATTACACCTGATGTCAATTTGTGTGTGTGTGTGTGTGTGTGTGTGTGTGTGTGTGTGTGTGTGTGTGTGTGTGTGTGTGTGTGTTTGTTGCAGGGATGGAGTATAAAGGGAGGGGGAGGGGAGAGAAGAGGAATTCGCTCCCCGACCACAACACATGTGTGCGTGCGTGAATGAATGAGTGAAAGAAAGAAAGCTGAAAAGCTCAATAAAGTGCATGTGTGTGAACACGAACTCTCGCCTGCCATGCTTCTGTGCTCCACCCACATCGGGGATTACTACAGTGGTGCCGAAACCCAGGACGCACAGAAGGGAACCACCCCATGGAGTCCTCCCCGTTCAAAGAGCTCATCCTTGCCCTCGCTACCGCCCAGCAGAACCAGCATCAAGAGCTGATCACCCTCCGGAAGGAGCAGCAGCAGCGCTTCGAAGCCTTGATGCTGGCCCAGCAGGAAGATCGCCAGGCGTTCCGGCACCGGCTCACGTCAGCAGGGCCGCCAGCCACCGCTGCCGCCACCCTCACGAAGATGGGACCGCAGGACGATCCGGAAGCATTCCTCGCTCTCTTTGAGCAGGCATCCAAAGCGTGGGGGTGGCCGCTGGAGCAGCACGGCATGCCTCCTCCCGCTCCTGACTGGTGAGGCGCAGCTCGCAGTGCAGCAGCTCCCTGCTGACAGCCGGCTGGTCTATGTAGACCTGAGGAAAGCCATCCTGCAGCGGCTCGGCCGCTCCCCGGAGCAACACCGTCAGCGCTTCCGGATGCTGACATTGGAGGAGGTCGGCTGGCCATTTGCATTCGGCCAGCAACTCCAGGACACCTGCTGGCGGTGGCTGAGGGCGGAAGACCGCGACGCCGAGGAGATCATCGATCTGTTGGCACTGGAGCAGTTCATCTCTGAACTTCCGGAAGGAACGGCGGAATGGGTCCAGTGTCACTGCCCGGCGTCGCTGGAACGAGCCATCGAGCTGGCGGAGGACCATCTGGAGGCAGCTCCGAAGGCAGGCAGACGAGGAATCTCCCCTCAATTCTCTTCTCTCTCTTCCCCCCGTCTCTTGTCCCCCTCCCCACCCTGTTCCCCTGCCACGGAGGCGGCGGCTGGCTCCTCCCCAGCCGGCCCGTCGCACCCGTGATGTCCTCCCATCTCCCTCTTCTGTGTCTGTGTTGTCTCCCCCTCAGGTGAGTGACACCCATAACACCAGTGCAGAGGGAAAGCCTGGGCTGGTGTGCTGGCGCGGCATGGAATCGGAGCATCTCCAGAGTCAGAGCTTCACAAGGGAGGTGGGTGCTGTCATCCGGATCCCCGACGCGCCAGAAACTGCCCCCGATCGGGCCGGAACGTATCGCGTACCGGTGAGTATTCAAGGGGATACATATCACGCTTTGGTGGATTCTGGTTGCAATCAGACCTCAATTCACCAACGCCTGGTGCAAGGTGAGGCATTGGGGGGAGCACAAGTGGTGAAGGTGTTGTGTGTGCACGGGGATGTTCACCATTACCCTCTAGTGTCGGCCCAGATTCTATTCCAGGGCCAAACACATAAAATGAAGGTGGTGGTTAATTCTCGCCTTACCCACTCGTTGATCTTGGGTACTGATTGGCTGGGATTTAAAGAATTAATGGAGTATTTAACACGTAGTGGGTCCTGCCCTAGTAGGTCACGGGAAGATCCTGGTGTGGCATTGGCTGGAGAAGCTGTCACAGAGCCGTCTGCATCAACACCGCGTCAGAGTGAGGAGGACCCCGCTCCTCCTCCCTCTCTCGGGGAGTCCCTTGGGGATTTCCCGTTAGAGCAGTCGCGAGACGAGACTCTGCGGCATGTGTTTGACCAAGTGAGAGTAATCGATGGTCAAACCCTTCAGCCAAGCGCGGCACCAACCTTCCCCTATTTTGCCATTATTAAAGATAGATTGTACCGAGTGACGCAGGACACTCAAACTAAGGAATGAGTAACCCAGTTGTTAATCCCAAAGAGCCGTAGGGAACTCGTATTCCATGCGGCTCACTTTAATCCCATGGCCGGACACTTGGGGCAAGACAAAACACTCGCCCGAATAATGGCCCGGTTCTATTGGCCAGGGATTCGCGGGGATGTCCGTCGTTGGTGTGCGGCGTGCCGTGAATGACAATTAGTAAATCCCGCAGCCACTCCAAAAGCGCCATTGCGCCCCCTTCCTCTAATCGAGACCCCGTTTGAGCGAATTGGGATGGATCTCGTCGGGCCATTAGATCGGTCAGCACAGGGATATCACTTTATTTTAGTTCTAGTGGACTATGCAATGCGATATCCGGAGGCAGTGCCTCTCCGCAATATCTCAGCACGCAGTATTGCGGAAGCGCTCTTCTGCATTATCTCCCGGGTCGGGATTCCGAAAGAAATCCTGACAGACCAAGGCACCTCGTTTATGTCATGTAAGGCAAGGCAAGGCAAGTTTATTTATATAGCACATTTCATACACAATGGCAGTTCAATGTGCTTTACAGAAGTAAAAACAAAAACAGTAAACAATAGAGAAATAAAATTACATAAAATAATTTTACATAAAATAATTTTATCTTTATTCTAAAATAATTAATTAAAAGAATTAAAAGAAAATAAGAATTAAACAATAGTAGAAATAAAATATTAAAATAAAATATTAAAATGCCAAAAAGAAAAAGGAGAAAGAGGAAAAAAAAAAAAAAACCTAGCAGAATAAAATAGAATAAAGTTAAAATAAATTTAAAACATGCAGAGAAAAAGATTATAAAAAAATGTAAAATATTAATTATTTAACAGAAAGCATCTGAAAACAGCTTGGTCTTTAACCTAGATTTGAAGCTGCCAACAGCAGGAGCATTTTTGATGTCCTCTGGCAGTTGGTTCCATAGCTGTACTGCATAGTAGCTAAAAGCTGCTTCACCACACTTTGTTTTAACAACTGGTTTTAATAGTAAATTTTTCTGTTGCGATCTGGTAGATCTGATTGGGTTAGGCCGCTGCAACATATCAGAGAGGTAATTGGGCCCTGTACCATTTAGAGATTTGTACACCAGCAGCAATGCTTTAAAGTCAATTCTGTAGCTTACTGGAAGCCAGTGAAGGGACCTTAGAATTGGAGTAATGTGCTCTGTTCTTTTTGTTCATGTGAGAACCCTCGCCGCTGCATTTTGAACCAGCTGAAGTCGTTTAATGGTCTTTTTTGGCAGGCCTGTGAAAAGGCCATTGCAGTAATCAACCCTACTAGAGATGAAGGCATGTATTAGTTTTTCCAAATCATGTTTTGACATAAGTCCTCTTAGTTTGGAAATGTTTTTTAGGTGATAAAATGCCGTTTTAGTGATTGCTTTCATGTGACTGTCAAAGTTTAGCTCACTGTCAATGAAAACACCAAGATTTTTAACCATTTCTTTAGTTTTAATCCCTTTTGTGTCAAGAATAGTGGTAATCCTGAGTCTTTCATCTTTTTTTCCAAATAGAATTATTTCTGTTTTATCTGTGTTCAGCTGAAGAAAATTTTGTGACATCCAGCTATTGATTTGATCGATACACTGGTAGAGACATTCAAGAGGGGCATAATCATTTGGTGATAGAGCAAAATAAATTTTAAATTTGTAAATGTACACTGCACGAGCTGTATGGGTTACTGGGGATTAAGTCTATCCGCACCAGTGTCTATCACCCACAAACGGATGGATTAGTAGAGCGATTCAACCAGACACTCAAAAACATAATCCGGAAATTCATTAGTGAAGATGCGCGTAATTGGGATAAGTGGCTCGAACCCCTGTTGTTCGCAGTACGAGAGGTCCCGCAAGCCTCCACAGGGTTTTCTCCCTTTTAATTATTATATGGGTGTAAGCCACGTGGCATTCTGGATGTGCTGCGGGAAAATTGGGAGGAGGGACCTTCACCGAGTAAAAATGAAATCCAGTACGTTCTTGACCTGTGCGCAAAACTCCACACCCTCACGCAATTAACCCAGGAGAATTTACGGCAGGCACAAGAATGTCAAAGCCGGCTGTATGACAGGGGCACGTGCCTTAGAGAGTTCATGCCAGGAGAAAAAGTACTCGTATTATTGCCCACGTCAAGTTCTAAATTAGTCGCCAAGTGGCAAGGGCCCTTCGAGGTCACACGGCAAGTCGGGGACGTCGACTATGAGGTAAAGTGAATGGATAGGGACGGGGCACTGCAAGTATACCACCTCAACCTTTTAAAACGCTGGAATGAGGGGGTCCCCGTGGCTTGGCGTCGGTAGTCCCAGAGAAGGCGGAGCTGGGGCCGGAGGTAAAAAAGATAACATCTCAGGCCACTCCGGTCCCTTGTGGAGACCACCTCTTGCCGACCCAACTCTCGGAGGTAGCCAAGTTGCAGAAGGAATTTTCCGACGTGCTCTCGCCCCTTCCGGGTCGTACCCACCTCATGGAACATCACATCGAAACGCCCCCGGGGGTGGTAGTGCGTAGCCGCCCTTACCGCTTGCCTGAACACAAGAAAAAGGTGGTTCAGGATGAACTCAAGGCCATGCTCGAAATGGGCATAATCGAGGAGTCCCACAGTGACTGGAGCAGCCCAGTGGTCCTGGTTCCCAAGACTGATGGGTCGGTCCGGTTCTGTGTGGACTATAGAAAAGTCAACGCGGTGTCTAAATTTGACGTGTACCCAATGCCTCGCATTGATGAGTTGCTTGATCGGTTAGGCGCTGCTCTCTTTTATTCGACACTGGATCTAACCAAGGGACATTGGCAGATCCCCTTGACTCCTCTATCCTGAGAGAAAACGGCCTTTTCCACACCGTTTGGTTTACACCAATTTGTCACGCTCCCCTCTGGGTTATTTGGGGCGCCCGCTACGTTCCAGCGGCTTATGGACAGGGTCCTCCATCCTCATGCTGCCTATGCGGCCGCCTATTTAGATGACATAATAATCTACAGTCATGATTGGCCACGGCACTTGGAACACCTGAGGGCCGTTCTAAAGTCGCTGAGGCGAGCGGGCCTCACAGCTAACCCGAAAAAGTGTGCAATTGGGCGGGTGGAAGTACGGTATCTGGGGTTCCACTTGGGTCATGGGCAGGTGCGTCCCCAAATTAACAAGACTGCAGCGATTGCGGCCTGCCTGAGGCCCAAGACCAAAAAGGAGGTGAGGCGGTTCTTGGGGCTGGCTGGCTATTATCGTAGGTTTATACCTAACTATTCGGACGTCACCAGCCCTCTAACCAACCTCACTAAAAAGGGGGCTCCAGATCCGGTCCAGTGGACAGAGCAATGCCAACAGGCCTTCTCTGAGGTAAAAGCTGCACTGTGTGGGGGGCCACTTTTACACTCCCCTGACTTCTCTCTCCCCTTTATTTTGCAGACTGATGCATCGGACAGGAGGCTGGGGGCCGTTCTGCCCCAGGAGGTGGAGGGTGAGGAGCACCCGGTGCTGTACATCAGCTGAAAGCTGTCGGTGCGCGAAAGCAAGTACAGCACAATTGAAAAGGAGTGTCTCGCCATCAAGTGGGCGGTCCTCGCCCTCCGATACTACCTGCTGGGACACCCTTTCACTCTCTGTTCAGACCACGCGCCCCTCCAGTGGCTCCACCGCATGAAGGATGCCAATGCGCGGATCACCCATTGGTATCTCACTCTCCAGCCATTTAAGTTTGAGGTGATCCACAGGCCGGGGGCACAGATGGTGGTGGCAGACTTCCTGTCCCGTCGGGGGGGGGCAGTCAGCTTCAGGCCGGATGGCTCCCCGGCCTGAGTCGGGCGGTAGGGGTTTGTGGCAGCGGGGGCATGGCCAAGCAGCAATCTGTGAATGGAGGGCGGGGTCAGGGAAGGTAAGTGGCTAGGTCATTACACCTGATGTCAATTTGTGTGTGTGTGTGTGTGTGTGTGTGTGTGTGTGTGTGTGTGTTTGTTGCAGGGATGGAGTATAAAGGGAGGGGGAGAGGAGAGAAGAGGAATTCGCTCCCCGACCACAACACGTGTGCGTGCATGAATGAATGAGTGAAAGAAAGAAAGCTGAAAAGCTCAATAAAGTGCGTGTGTGTGAACACGAACTCTTGCCTGCCATGCTTCTGTGCTCCACCCACATCGGGGATTACTACAGTAACTTTATGGCGACACCTCTCTGCGCATCAGGTAGATCTGTCTTCTGTCGCTAGAGAACCCTTTCACTTGATCTTCTTGAATAGAGGGACAGTGTTTGTCATCTTTATGTCAACAGACAAACTAGAATGTTATTGTTCTTTGTATGTTACTTTTGTATTTAGTACTCAGCTCATCTTTCACTTTAAAAATGTTCTAATATTGACAGCATGTGAATTATGGACATATATTTCTTGTGACTTAATATGACCTTGTCTATGCTAAAACTGTGCACCTGGAATGTCAATGGTATTCACACACCTGTTAAGAGGCGGAAGGTTTTGACTTATCTTAAAAGGGAGGGAGTTCATATTGCATCAGGAGACCCACCTGGATGAGGTAGAACACCTAAAATTACAGCAAGGGGGGTTTAATATGGTTTTCTTTTCTTCATTTACATCAAGAAGCAGGGGAGTTGCCATTTTGTTTAAGAAGAACATACAATTCAAAATCTTACATTGCATTAAGGATAAGGGAGGACGTTATTTAATTATTAAAGGTGAATTGTGTGGGGAAATAATTGCCATCATGAATGTGTTTTACTAGTGACTTCCTAGCCACCGCATTCTCTAAATTGGCTGATCTCAATGTCAGAAATACATTCATTGGAGGAGACTTTAACTGCCACTTAAATCCTTATATGGACAAGTTTCCAGTCAGCAAAACGTCCACTTCTCAGTCTAGATTTGTTAATGCCCTCTGTGAAGACTTGGATTACGTAGATGTATGGAGAGCTCAGCACCCAGCAGAAAAGGAGTATACTTTTTTCTCAAAAGTCCATAACTGTTATACACATATAGATTACTTTTTCTCACCAAAAGTATTGTTACAGTCAATTGCTTGTAGTTCTATTGGTAGCGTGGTTGTATCCGACCATGCCCCAGTTTTTATCCAATATCATTTCAGAGATCCAGTTCCTCAAACTAGGTACTGGAGGTTTAGCCCTTTCAATCTTGCAGATCACAAATTTATTTCTTATTTTACAGAAGAATTTCAGTATTTTCTATCCATTAACTCTGCCTCTATAGAAGACCCATCATTACTTTGGGAAACATCAAAGGCTTTTTCAAGAGGTCTTGTTATATCCTATATGTCCAGTAAGAGGCGCAGACAAGCTGAACAAAGAGAAATCCTAGAATCTAAACTTAAAGTGGCTGAAATCCAATACATTAAAGCTCCTTCTTCGGAGAAAATTAAAGAAATATCTGCCTTATACTCAGCTTTAGACTCCTTATTAACTCACATGCAGAAGAGAAAATTAGATTCGGCAAACAAAAACTATATGAACATGGTGATAAGGCAGGGAGATACCTGGCCAATTTAACAAAAAAAAAATCTGGCTCCAAAGTTATTCCTTCAATCACAGACATTAATGGGAAGCAATCTTTTGATAATTTGGTTATTAACGACACATTTAAAAAGTTTTATGAAAAATTGTATAATTCAGAACTACAAGAAGATACCTCAGGATTAATGGATACCTTTTTTTCCTCCCTTGATCTTCTCTCTTTATCAGATGAACAGAAACTTATTCTTAATGTGCCTATATCTAGACAAGAAGTGCTGAATGCTATTAGTGGGCTACAGTCTGGAAAAGCACCTGGGCCTGATGGGCTAGGCAGCGAGTTTTATAAGGAGTTCCAAGAGGTCTTAGTTGACCCCCTATTAAACATGCTAAATGACTCTTTTGAAAGGGGCGTCCTGCCTGTGTCTTTGAGAGAGGCTAATATTTCATTGATTCTAAAAAAGGGAAAACACCCAGAGGATTGTGCCTCCTATAGGCCAATCTCTCTTCTCAATGTAGACCTAAAAATTCTCTCAAAGTTGCTAGCAGGACGGCTAGAGAGTTTACTCCCTGTGCTTATTAATGAGGACCAAACCGGTTTTATTAAAGGCCGTAACTCATGCAACAATATGCGCAGATTGTTGAACACAATACAAATGTTCCATCAGCAAACAATAGACGGTCTAGTTATCTCATTAGATGCTGAGAAGGCAATCGACCGTGTCGAATGGTCTTATCTTTTTCACACCTTAACAAGGTTTGGACTTGGACAACGTTCGTCAGTTGGGTTAAATTGCTTTATAGTACTCCTCTTAGTTCTGTACAACCCCGATTCCAAAAAAGTTGGGACAAAGTAAAAATTGTAAATAAAAATGGAATGCAATAATGTGGAAGTTTCAAAATTCCATATTTTATTCAGAATAGAACATAGATGACATATCAAATGTTTAAACTGATAAAATATATCATTTAAAGAGAAAAATTAGGTGATTTTAAATTTCATGACAACAGCACATCTCAAAAAAGTTGGGACAAGGCCATGTTTACCACTGTGAGACATCCCCTTTTCTCTTTACAACAGTCTGTAAACGTCTGGGGACTGAGGAGACAAGTTTCTCAAGTTTAGGGATAGGAATGTTAACCCATTCTTGTCTAATGTAGGATTCTAGTTGCTCAACTGTCTTAGGTCTTTTTTGTCGTATCTTCCGTTTTATGATGCGCCAAATGTTTTCTATGGGTGAAAGATCTGGACTGCAGGCTGGCTAGTTCAGTACCCGGACCCTTCTACGCAGCCATGATGCTGTAATTGATGCAGTATATGGTTTGGCATTGTCATGTTGGAAAATGCAAGGTCGTCCCTAAAAGAGACGTCGTCTGGATGGGAGCTGTTGTGTTCTGTAATGCTGTTATATTGGAGTGCCACTAGGGTGCACCACTGATAATACAGGACCATGTATGTATGCATAGGTAGAGACAGAAGAAGAAGAAGTGTTGTAATGCTTGTACTTCCTGCTGAGCACGTTGAGTAAAGTTACTGCAAGTTACAAAAGTTTGTCTTTATTTTCGACTACACCACAAATTGGCGACGAGGATTTCAACTACTTCAACGAGATGTCTGTGCACGTTCCTGCACCTGCAATGTTTTTGCCTTGCCCGGGAGAACCAACCATGCCGTTCGACGTGTGGCTCCGTATCTTCAACAACTACTTGGTAGTGATAAATGCAACCGGGAACTCTTGGCCAACAGCCCACAAGAGAGCTACTTTACTTCACTGCCTTGGCGCTGAGGGGCAGAGGATTTTTTACTCACTGCCGGATACAGGTACGAGTTTTGAAGATGCTGTGACAGCGCTAGAGAGACACTTCTTGCCCAAAGTTAACATCGTAGTGGAGCGGCATACTTTCCGACAATGATCACAACTGCCACATGAGACGATAACTCAGTATATTGCTGCCCTCCGTGCACTTTCTGTTAAATGCGCATTTGATACAAATACTGACGAGATGATTCAGGATCAGTTGTTGGAACACCTGCAATGTGACAGAATGAGAGAGAGACTGTTATTAGAACCTGATTTAACTTTGGAGAAGGTTGCTACATTGGCAACACAGATGGAAGCTGCTGCAGAGCACGCTAACAAAATTAAATCAGATGGTGCTGCAGTGCAGGCTATACAACCCAAGCCCCATAATATGAAATTCAAAAAGAACTATCGCCCCGCTGCTACAGCTGCTAATGTACATCCCTCCCAGCGCAAATCTTGCTTCAGATGTGGCTCAGACAAGCATTTAGCAAATTCCTCCCAGTGTCCTGCAGCAAAAGTACAATGTAAATCCTGCGGTAAAAAGGACATTACACTAGATTTTGTTGTGCTGCCCCATCAAATGATGTACATGAAGTGCAGTTACCTGACGTCACCATACTGTACCTGGAGAATTCGACACATGCCCCAAAGAGACTGCTATGCAATGTCAATGTTGCCACTCCTGCTACTCCTGCTGTGTCAATGCAACTTGTTGTTGATACTGGTTCTGCTGTGTCAATACTGCCACGCCACATCTATCAAAAATTCTTCCGAGGCAACCCACTGTCGGCAGCCTCTAGCAAGCTGGTGACCTACACAAGAGTCAATATTCCTGTACTCGGATGCCTGCATACTCAAGTACACATGGACAACACCTCTGCTGCAGCCACGTTCTTCATAGTGGAGAGAGGGACGGCACTGCTAGGTATGGACTTATTCACTGCCCTGGACCTGTGCATCAGAGGGGATACTGTCCTCACCTCAGCCACAATGCCGCCCACACCAGTGATGTTTACAAACACTACAACACCTACTGCTCCGGACGCCCCTGACATTGGGTGTGTAAAGAACTTTGTGCATAAAGTTAAGCTTGACCCCACCATCACACCAATGCATCAGAAGCTGCGGCATTTGCCTTTTGCAGTCAGAGACTCTGTCTCTGCTGAGCTAGATCGCTTGCTAAAGGCTGGCATCATAGAGAAGATTGATGCTTCTGCCTGGGTTTCCCCCATCGTGGTCACCACTAAGAAAAGTGGTGGAATCCGGATGTGTGCTGACCTACAGGAACCAAACAAGGCGGTGGTCATCGACAGCTATCCACTGCCTCACATCGAGGAACTACTGGCCAACCTGCGAGGAGCTAAGGTATTCTCTACGATTGACCTTGCAAATGCTTACTATCAGTTGCCTCTCCACAAGGACAGTAGAGACATTACTGCCTTCATTACACACGAGGGACTCTTCAGGTTTTGCAGGGTGCCCTATGGCTTGGCGTCAGCGCCCTCTGCTTTTCAAAAAATGATGGCGACAATCCTACAAGGCATACCTGGTGTACAAAACTACCTAGATGATCTGATCATTTATGGGGCCACTCTTGCTGATCACGACTGGAGCCTCAGAACTGTCCTGCTGAAACTAAAAGAGGCCGGTCTAGTCCTGAATGACAACAAGTGCCATTTCAAGCAGACTACATTGCGCTTCCTCAGTCATGTCATCACAGCTGAGGGGATCCTGCCTGACCGTGAACATATTGATGCAATCCTGCATGCCCTGCCCCCTTCCAACGCAGCCACCCTGAGGTCCTTTTTAGGCCTTGTGTCCTGGTACTCTAAATTTTTACCAGGCTTTGCTACAGTTGTTGCCCTGATGCGTGAGTGTGCCAACGAGTCTGACTCATTCATGTGGACTGACACTGCTCAAAGCAGTTTTGAGGAGGTTAAAAAGCTCCTGGTAGCTAGTCCGGCCCTTGCCCTCTACGACCCCACACTCCGCTCAGTTGTCTCCACAGATGCAAGTGACTATGGACTGGGCGCAGTGTTTGCTCAAATACAGCCTGACGGGACTGAGAAACCTGTGGCTTTTGCATCCTGCACACTTACTACAACGGAACGCAAGTACTCAATAGTTGAAAAAGAGGCATTGGAATGTGTGTGGGCTGCAGAAAAATGGCGCACATACTTATGGGGCCGTCGTTTTACCTTGCACATGGATCACCAAGCACTTACCACTTTACTGACCACCAAGGGGATAGGCAGACCTGGGATGCGTGTGGCACGCTGGTCTGCACACCTACTCTGCTTTGATTACAATGTGGTGTACCGCCCTGGGTCTCAAAACTACACCGCTGACTGCCTTTCTCATCTTCCCTTGCCACTGCCTGCTGAGCCATCTGCTGATGTGGAGCCTGAAATGGTGGCTCTGATCTCCTCCACACTGCATGCACTTCCAGTGGCTGATTTCGCAGCTGCTTGCTCTTCATGCCCTGAAATGACAGCTCTGTGTGAACAGATTCACCATGGCTGGCCTCCTTCCATCAGAACAGTGAACCAGGACATGAACCCTTACTACAAGGTGAGAGAAGAGCTCTCAGTGAAAGACAATTTCGTTTTTAGAGGCTCAAGACTCCTGGTGCCGCCCGCTGGGCGCCAGACCTTGATAGCTTTGGCTCATGAGTCTCACCAGGGAGTTGTACGTACAAAACAGCGCCTGCGAGATCTATGCTGGTGGCCAAAAATGGACCCAGAGGTTCAGACCTGCATAGCCTCCTGTATTGCCTGCCAGTCAAATGATAAAACAGCCTCCACTCACCCTGCTCCCCTGCAACCTGTTCGGCTCCCTGAGGGCCCATGGCAGAAACTGGGCCTTGATATAGTCAGGCCATTTGAAACAGCTCCCCCTGCCTGTTGTTACGCCATAACTCTAACAGACTACTACATTAAGTGGCCTGAGCTGGCCTTCTCCTACAGTGCCACGACAACAGACATTGTAAAGTTCCTGACGTCCACTTTCAGCCGCCATGGCAACCCAGAGTGCATCGTCACTGACAACGGACCTCAGTTTACCTCTGCTGAGTTTGCGGAGTTCATGGATTCACACAGCATGCGCCATATTCAAACATCTGTATACTATCCTGCAGCTAACGGTGCTGTTGAAAGGTTCCATCGCTCCCTGAGAGGCTGCCTGCAGACAGCCATCCTGCAGTCACAGCCATGGGAAAAGGTTCTGCTATCCTGGCTTCAGGTGTACCGAGCGACACCTCATGCTACCACCTCTGCTTCACCCCATGAACTGCTCTATGGCCATAAGATGCGCACTAAATTGGACATTCTACCTCTGCCTCCCACTGTGGTGCCTTCACTGGCAAAAGTACGTGACACAATAGAGAGGAACCAGGACAAGATGAAGGGCTACACTGATTCAAAGCGTGGCACACATGAGCCTCCATTTCAAGAGGGAGAGAGGGTTAGGATAAGGATTCCTCGCCCAACACCTAAAGGTCACCCGAGATTCTCCCCACCAGTACAAGTGGAAAAGCAAGTGGGTCCAAACACCTTTCAACTCAGTGATGGAAAAAAGTGGAATGCAACTCACCTGGCCTGCGTTCCACTTGGAACTGATGATGGACACACGGACTCCCTACCATGCCCACAGACCTCCACACACAGTTCTCCAACCCCTACATGCTCCAGAGTCAAGCCTAAGTGGCAGCAGGACTATGTTGTTTATTGATATGTTTTCACGAGAGTCCTCACTATGGCTCTGTCTGGTTAATGTGGGTGTATGTTTTGTTAAGTGATAATGCCACCTACCTATTCATGCAATTGCTCTTTGTTTATCCTATTCAGGGTGTTACAGGTTCATACATTTACACTGGGTGTCACTGTAATTACAGTAGACTAGGCTTTATGCCATTGATTTCTAGCGTTAATGAGTCACCTCTGTTAGAATTGTCTCCCTAGTAGGGCTCAGATGTACTTCCTTTATTCTAATGCTGAACCCAGAGTAGTGTTTTACAGAGAGAGGAGATGTTGTGTTCTGTAATGCTGTTATATTGGAGTGCCACTAGGAGGCACCACTGATAATACAGGACCATGTATGTATGCATAGGTAGAGACAGAAGAAGAAGGAGTGTTGTGATGCTTGTACTTCCTGCTGAGCACGTTGAGTAAAGTTACTGCAAGTTACAAAAGTTTGTTTTTATTTTCAACTACACCACAGGAGCATATGTTGCTCTAGAACCTGGATATACCTTTCAGCATTGATGGTGTCTTTCCAGATGTGTAAGCTGCCCATGCCACACGCCCTAATGCAACCCCATACCATCAGAGATGCAGGCTTCTGAACGGAGCACTGAAAACAACTTGGGTCGTCCTTCTCCTCTTTAGTCCAAATGACACGGCGTCCCTGATTTCCATAAAGAACTTCAAATTTTGATTCGTCTGACCACGGAACAGTTTTCCACTTTGCCACAGTCCATTTTAAATGAGCCTTGGCCCAGAGAAGATGTCTGCGCTTCTGGATCATGTTTAGATACGGCTTCTTCTTTGAACTATAGAGTTTTAGCTGGCAACGGCGGATGGCACAGTGAATTGTGTTCACGGATAATGTTCTCTGGAAATATTCCTGAGCCCATTTTGTGATTTCCAATACAGAAGCATGCCTGTATGTGATGCAGTGCCATCTAAGGGCCCGAAGATCACGGGCACCCAGTATGGTTTTCCAGTCTTGACCCTTACGCACAGAGATTCTTCCAGATTCTCTGAATCTTTTGATGATATTATGCACTGTAGATGATGATATGTTCAAACTCTTTGCAATTTTACACTGTCGAACTCCTTTCTGATATTGCTCCACTATTTGTCAGCGCAGAATTAGGGGGATTGGTGATCCTCTTCCCATCTTTACTTCTGAGAGCCGCTGCCACTCCAAGATGCTCTTTTTATACCCAGTCATGTTAATGATCTATTGCCAATTGACCTAATGAGTTGCAATTTGGTCCTCCAGCTGTTCCTTTTTTGTACCTTTAACTTTTCCAGCCTCTTATTGCCCCTGTCCCAACTTTTTTGAGATGTGTTGCTGTCATGAAATTTCAAATGAGCCAATATTTGGCATGAAATTTCAAAATGTCTCACTTTCGACATTTGATATGTTGTCTATGTTCTATTGTGAATACAACATCAATTTTTGAGATTTGTAAATTATTGCATTCCATTTTTATTTACAATTTGTACTTTGTCCCAACTTTTTTGGAATCAGGGTTGTACTTACTAATGGGCTGAGATCTTCCAATTTTTACATCAAGAGAGGCACAAGGCAGGGCTGCCCCCTTTCCCCTCTTTTGTTTGCTTTGGCAATAGAACTGCTAGCTGAGGCAGTCAGGACAAATCCTAACATACATGGCTTAGTAACTTCATGTTAGGGTTTTGCTGGGAATTGAACCCGGGTCGTTGGTGTAATGATCCAGCAAACCCCCACTAAGCCACCAGGGGAATGACTCAAGTACAGAGGCGTGAGGTGAAGGTAGAAAGTAGCAAAAAACAGTTTATTTACAATATGTACACTATTTACAATCCAGGGCAAAAAACAAAAAGTATAATCCAAAGGTTCAGGGGCAAAAAACAAAAGGTATAATCCACAAATGAAAACAGAAGGGGCAAAATGCAAAATGCTCAGAAGATCCAAAAGGGTAGAAAAAATCCAAAGAAAACAAAATACCAAAAAACTCAAGAGCACAGGCAAGGTACATGGGACAGAGGAAACTAGCACTAGACAGCATAGCATAAAGACTCCGTGACTAGGGAACAAACAGAGAAGTATTTATACACAAAATAAATTGAACACAGGTGACGATAATGAAGACAAACAGGCAATCAACACAAACACAAAACACAGGAACAGTGGCGGCCTCTAGAGGCCAAAACAAACATGACAAGAAAAGGAAATAACATCGGCTTCTAGAGGCCAAAACAGTCCCAGTCCTAACAGGACCCCCCCCCCCCCAGGAGCATCTCTTGACGTTCCCAGGGCGATCCGGATGGGCCGAATGGAAGTCCCGACAAAGTTCCTTATCTAATATGTCCCGAGCTGGGACCCAGCAGCGCTCCTCAGGGCCATAGCCCTCCCAGTCCACTAAATATTGGAGCCCACCACGGACCCGGCGGGAGTCAAGCAGGCGATGCACAGTGAACACAGTCTGACCCTGGAAGATGTGGGGGGGCAGGGTATTCCTAGGGGCAGGGGCATACGTGGATGACAATACGGGCCGCAACAGGGAAACATGGAATGTGGGGTTGATTCTTAGCGTTCGTGGTAACTGGAGCCGGTAGGAGACAGGGTTCACCCTGCGCACAACTTTGAAGGGGCCAATGTAGCGAGGAGCAAGCTTGCGGTTTTCCACCCATAGCGGAAGGTCCTTGGCGGACAGCCAAACCTGCTGCCCAGGGCAGAAAACTTGGGCAGGCCTTCTATGGTGGTTGGCCTGAGTCTGGTTGGTTCTGGAGGTCTGGATGAGGGTCTTCCTGACCTTGCTCCAGGTCTTGTGACACCGTCTCACATATTGGTTGACCGAGGGCACCCCAGCGTCCTCCTCCTGGTCCGGGAACAGAGGTGGCTGGAACCCGAATTGGCACTGGAATGGCGACAGCTTGGTGGCCGATGACTGCAGGGTGTTGTGGGCGTACTCTGCCCATGGCAGCCAGGTGCTCCACAATGTCAGGTTATCCATAGCCAGGCCTCGCAGGGTGGTTTCCAGGTCCTGGTTGAGCCTCTCCGTCTGGCCATTGGACTGAGGGTGGAACCCAGAGGAGAGGCTGGCAGTGGCTCCGATGAGCTTGCAAAACCCGTGCCACACTCGGGAGGAGAACTGGGGCCCCCGGTCTGAGACGATGTCCTGTGGGAGACCAAAGACTCGGAAGACATGATTAAAAATAAGTTTGGCTGTTTCAAGAGCAGAAGGGAGTTTGCACAGTGGTATGAAGCGGCAGGTCTTCGAGAATCTGTCGACTATAACCAAAATGACAGTGTTACCTTGAGAGTCTGGCAGGCCTGTAATGAAGTCAACCGCCACATGGGACCAGGGACGCCGGGGAATAGGCAGAGGATGCAGGAGACCCTGGGGACGCTGTCGTGGGTTCTTGGTTCTGGTGCAGATATCACAGGACAGGACGAATGACCTCACTTCCTTCTCCATGTTAGGCCACCAGAAGCATCTCTTCAAGAAGTCCAGGGTCCTCCGAGCTCCCAGGTGGGCGGTGAGAGGGGAAGAGTGACCCCACTGGAGAACCTTGGCCCGGGCTTGACGAGGGACGTACAGGAGGCCCGGTGGCCCCGTCCCAGTACCAGGGTCCTGGCGTTGAGCTTGTTGAACGGTCTCCTCAATACCCCAGCGGACAGGGGCCACAATCCGGGACACAGGGATAATAGGCCCAACCTCACTCTCCCTGTTGTTGGGCGAGAACAGCCTGGAGAGCGCGTCTGGTTTGGTGTTTTTAGAGCCCGGGCGGTAAGATAGGGTGAAATTAAACCGGCTGAAAAACAAGGCCCACCTAGCCTGTCGTGGGTTCAGCCTCTTGGCTTGTTGGAGGTACTCCAGGTTCTTGTGGTCTGTCCAAACCAGGAATGGATGTTGCGCTCCTTCCAGCCAGTGCCTCCACTCCTCAAGGGCCAGTTTCACCGCAAGCAGTTCCCGATCCCCCACATCATACCGGGACTCTGCAGGGCTCAGGCGGTGGGAGAAGTATGCGCAGGGGTGCAGCTTACCCTCCGAGCGTTGGGATAGGACCGCGCCGACACCGCTGTCCGAGGCGTCCACCTCGATGATGAATGGTTGAGAATTGTCCGGGAGGACCAGGATGGGTGCCGTGCAGAAGTGGCGCTTGAGGTCTTTAAATGCCTTTTCTGCCTGAGGAGACCAGACATAAGATCCACCAGTCCTTTTGGTGAGATCTGACATGGGTGCTGCTACGGAACTGAAGTTCCTGACGAACTTGCGGTAAAAGTTAGCGAAACCTAAGAACCGCTGTACCTCCTTGATGGACTTGGGAGTGGGCCAGTCCCGGACGGCCAGGGTCTTGGCTGGGTCCATTTGGAGTTGTCCCGTTCATACGATAAATCCCAGGAAGGAGACCTTGGGGACATGAAACTCGCACTTCTGGGCCTTCGCAAACAGATTGTTCCGTAGCAGCCTCTGGAGAACCTGGCGGACATGGTGGCGGTGCTCCTGCAAGGTCTTGGAGAATATTAAGATGTCATCAAGGTAGACGAACACGTGTTGATTGATCATGTCCCTCAAGACGTCGTTGATAAGGGCCTGAAAAACAGCTGGTGCATTGGTGAGTCCGAAGGGCATCACCTGGTACTCGTGGTGCCCTGACGGGGTGTTAAAGGCAGTCTTCCACTCGTCTCCCTGTCGGATACGGATGAGGTGGTATGCGTGCCGTAAGTCCAACTTGGTGAAGACGGTGGCGCCTTGGAGCAGGTCGAAAGCTGTGGACATCAGCGGAAGGGGATAGCGGTTGTGCACCGTGATCTTGTTCAGGCCCCTGTAGTCAATACATGGTCAGAGCCCCCCATCCTTCTTGCCAACAAAGAAGAAGCCGGCACCAGCAGGTGAAGTGGAGGGTCGAATGAACCCAGAGGCCAGGGCGTCCTTGAGGTATTCCTCCATGGCCTTGCGTTCTGGCTGAGAGAGGGAGAACAGTCTGTCACGAGGAGGGGTAGTCCCAGGGAGCAAGTCGATGGCACAGTCGTAGGCCCGGTGCGGAGGAAGAACGGTGGCCCTGCTTTTGCTAAATACCTCCTTCAAATCCCAGTACTCTGTGGGAACTTGAGATAGCTCGGTGAGATCAGGGGGCTTGGCAGGAGACACAGGAGAGCTAGAGAGCAGACAAGAGGCATGGCACGCAGGGCCCCATTCCACGACCTGGCTTGTTACCCAGTCTATGTGAGGGTTGTGGCAGGTAAGCCAAGGAAGACCTAGAATCACTGGGAACTCTGGTGAATGAATAAGATGCAGGGATATCTCTTCCTTGTGACCTTGAGACTGGAGAAAGACTGTAGAAGTAACTTGGGTGATTCTTCCATCACCTAAGGCTTGGCCATCGAGGGCAGACACAGACAGCGGGATTTCAAGAGGAGCAGTAGGAACATTGATACTTTGGGCGAAGTGAACATCCATAAAGTTTCCAGCCGCCCCGGAGTCTAACAAGGCTTGACAAGAGTGGACGGACTCACCCCAGGAGATGGAGACTGGGATGTAAACTCCTTGGCCAGGAAGTTCAGGAGAGAGGGTAGGCCCCGTCACAACCCTCCCTTGGCTGGACGGGGCGGTCCTTTCCCGAGGGCTCGGGACATGATGCTTGGAAGTGGCCAGGCTTGCCACAGTAGATGCAGCACTTGTCCCTCCTTCTGTGCTCCCTCTCAGATGCAGAGAGGCGAGTACGGCCCACTTGCATGGGTTCTGGACAGTCACTGGAGGAGGTAGACGGGCTCCATGTTGAGGCAGTGAGGCGGGGGAGACTCAGGACTTGGCGGCGTTCTCTAATCCTGTTGTCCAGATGAATAGCATGTGAGATCAGAGTTTCGAGTTCACTTGGGCATCCGATAGAGGCCAGGCCGTCTTTGATGGGGTCAGACAAACCATGGTGAAAGGCTGAAACCAGGGCAGCCTCGTTCCATCTGCTGACTGCTGCGAGCGTCCGAAATGATATGGTGTAGTCTGCGACGCTTCCTCCTTGCCGGATAGACATGAGCTTTCTGGCTGCATCTGTACTGATGTCCGCCTGATCGAAGACCCAAAGCATCTCTTCAGTAAACAGTTCAAAATCAGAGCACTCGGGTCCCCGTCTCTGCCAGATAGCTGTTGCCCATGCTCGTGCCTTACCAGCTAACAAGGTTATCACAAAGGCAATCTTGCGGCAATCCGTAGTGTAGGTGGTAGGCTGGAGCTCAAAGGTGAGTTGGCACTGGGTAAGGAACTCCCGGCACTCACCGTGCTTGCCGTCATACCTCTGTGGTGCAGGAAGGCTGGGTTCGCGAGGTGAAGGAGGCAGCGTGGCGGGAGGCACTGGAGCGGGAGCAGATGGTGGAGCAGGAGCCGGATCAGGAGATGCGGGCAGAGGAGTCAGCTGTGCCAGGGTTTTCCCAATTTGCTGAAGCAGTACCTCGTGGCGAGCAAGGGCCTCATGTTGGCTTGCAAGTGTTCGTCCCTGAGTGTCCATGGTAGCGCCGTAGCGTGTCAAAGCTGCCATAACCCTGAAGGTTGGCTGGGTAGACCGTTGAAGACACTTCTGCTGAGTCAGTCATGACAGAGTCTTTCTGTTAGGGTTTTGCTGGGAATCGAACCTGGGTCGCTAGTGTAATGATCCAGCAAACCCCCACTAAGCCACCAGGGGAATGACTCAAGTGCAGAGGCATGAGGCGAAGGTAGAAAGTAGCAAAAAACAGTTTATTTACAATATGTACACTATTTACAATCCAGGGCAAAAAACAAAAAGTATAATCCAAAGGTTCAGGGGCAAAAAACAAAAGGTATAATCCACAAATGAAAACAGAAGGGGCAAAATGCAAAACACTCAGAAGATCCAAAAGGGTAGAAAAAATCCAAAGAAAACAAAATACCAAAAAAACTCAAGAGCACAGGCAAGGTACATGGGACAGAGGAAACTAGCACTAGACAGCATAGCATAAAGACTCTGTGACTAGGGAACAAACAGAGGAGTATTTATACACAAAATAAATTGAACACAGGTGACGATAATGAAGATAAACAGGCAATCAACACAAACACAAAACACAGGAACAGTGGTGGCCTCTAGAGGCCAAAACAAACATGGCAAGAAAAGGAAATAACAGCGGCCTCTAGAGGCCAAAACAGTCCCAGTCCTAACACTTCACATAGACAGCACAAGATAACACTGTATGCTGATGATGTTTTGATTTTTATGACTAAACCTGAGATATCCACCACTAACCTTATTGACACTATCAGTAAGTTTAGCACTTTTTTAGGTTATAAAATTAATTTTAATAAATCTGAGGCCATGCCCCTGGGTGCCTTAAAGGAACAGTCCACCGTATTTCCATAATGAAATATGCTCTTACCTGAATTGAGACGAGCTGCTCCGTACCTCTCCGAGCTTTGCGCGACCTCCCAGTCAGTCAGACGCAGTCAGACACGCTGTCACTCCTGTTAGCAATGTAGCTAGGCTCAGTATGGCCAATGGTATTTTTTGGGGCTGTAGTTAGATGCGACCAAACTCTTCCACGTTTTTCCTGTTTACATAGGTTTATATGACCAGTGATATGAAAAAAGTTCAGTTACACAAATTGAAACGTAGCGATTTTCTATGCTATGGAAAGTCTGCACTCTAATGACACGTGTACTAACACCTTCTGCGCGCTTCAGCAGCGCATTGATACGGAGCTCAGATATCAATGCGCTGTCAAAGCGCGCAGAAGGTGTTAGTACGCCTTCACAATTTACGTATTGAAAGTCTTTTCTACTTTTGTAATGGCCAAAAGATCGTTAAGGTATTCATAATTGTAGTCGCCACTCTAGTTAATTAGTGACTCTAAACCTCTGAACCTCACTACTTAACTACTATTGTCAAAAAGATCCTAACTAGTGTAATTAGAGCTTCAGCTACAATTATCGACACCTTAACGATCTTTTGGCCATTACAAAAGTAGAAAAGACTTTTAATACGTAAATTGTGCATGAATAATTACTTAAACTTCCACTGGAAAAAAAAATGAGTTGATTCCCGATTACTCAGCGTATCAGATCACGTGACATTGTTCCACAATTATCGACACCTTTGTTCACAGTTATCGACACCCAGATGATTATTTATTTAAAAAATAATTAATTAATTAATTAATTAACCAATAATAACTGTTGTAGCTGAAACTCACCTTTGTAAAATTGTTGTTTATTGGTAAATCTGAAAAGGTGTCGATAATTGTTATCACCGCTCTAGTGAAGATTTCAGCCTTTACTTGCTACCTAATGAGTTTTTTTTTCCTTGACTAGTTAACATGTACACTGCAACATGGAGCCACTAGTTAACTAGTTGAAGTTTCTGAGGCTAACATGTTAACTAGTGCACAATATGCAAATGAAGTGGGTGGGATTATGACAAAATTCTGAAGCCTTATTGGTTTTGAACTGGAGAGCCAATAGGAATCCTCAATGCACGCTTCTTGCCCTGCCTCCTCATAGGATTCCATTAACTAGTGTCATTAGTGAACATTTTGGCTTTCAACCAGTTCAATGAGTAAACACTTTTAGCCTCACTCATTAAAAATGCAGAGAATTCAAAACAGATTTAAACTGTTGCTTCATAAACTATTCAAAGGCCTTTGATTGTGTTAAAGGCGTCGTGCGGTAATTTCAGCAATCAGGCTATATCATGTGTCAAAATGTCAGGTTTGGTGGGTTATTCAAGCCCCTCGGTTTCCCGCGATCTCAGTGTCATGATGCGCCCGCTACAAGCATTTAAAGTTGACGCGCACAGCCAAATTTAGGCAGCCAGCCGTTAACTAGGTCAACTTATGTGTGACGTCATACCAGTAACCTCCCTTGGGTGATGCTGGCCTGTTCCCATGTTTTCTCTATGGCGTGCGTTTACCAGAGTTGTTTACATTGCGGATTTTGTGGATTTATTCAGTTTGTGGATAGTTTTGAACACTCAAAACACTATGAAATGATGTATTAATATTCTGTGATACAAAATGCCTAATCGGTGTATTGTGTTTGGCTGTAACAACAAACACTGAACACTATTTGTGACTGTTATCAATGGATCTGATTTCAAGGTCATGGCTAGGTATTGATAGAAAAAAATAATTTTTTTAAAAACACATTGTGGCAGCGGGGGTGTGGTCAAGCGCCGGTCTGTGACAGGATCATTACACCTGACGGTAATTAACCTGTGTTTTGTGTGTTTTCCCAGTAACCGCGCCCTATTTAAGGAGGCAGAGCAGAGAAGAGCTCATCCCGGGACAAGAACACAGTGTTTGTTTCGCTATCAGATTAAAACTGGCGGTTATACTGAAAAGTCTGGCAATAAAAAGCCTATTTGCATCTGAAGCGGTGTCCTGCCGTCCTCTGTGCTTCACCCACACTTCAGAGAGCTCTACAGTGGTGCCAAAACCCGGGACAAGGTGGAGCACCAACCTCGCAGCCCCATGGAATCCTCCCCGTTCGGGGACCTGGTCCACGCCCTCGCCACGGCTCAGTAAAGCCAGCACCAGGCGCTCGTCACGCTCCGAAAGGAGCAAGAGCGGCGCTTCGAAGCCCTGGTGCTGGCCCAGCAGGAAGATCGCGAGGCGTTCCGGCATCTCGCGTCGGCGGGGTCCACCAGCGCCCCGGCCTCGGGCCCGTCTCCCCTCATCGTGACCAAGATGGGCCCGAAGGACGACCCCGAGGCGTTTCTCACATTGTTCGAGCAGGTCGCCGAAGCCTCGGGGTGGCCGATGGAGCAGCGCGCGGCGCGCCTCCTCCCCCTCCTGACGGGAGAGGCGCAGCTGGCCGCGCTATAACTCCCCGCCGGCCGGCCTACGCGGACCTTCGCCAGGCCGTCCGCGCGCGCTGGAGGACGGCCCGGCGAAGGTCCGCGTAGGCCGGCCGGCGGGGAGTTATAGCGCGGCCAGCTGCGCCTCTCCCGTCAGGAGGGGGAGGAGGCGCGCCGCGCGCTGCTCCATCGGCCACCCCGAGGCTTCGGCGACCTGCTCGAACAATGTGAGAAACGCCTCGGGGTCGTCCTGCGGGCCCATCTTGGTCACGATGAGGGGAGACGGGCCCGAGGCCGGGGCGCTGGTGGACCCCGCCGACGCGAGATGCCGGAACGCCTCGCGATCTTCCTGCTGGGCCAGCACCAGGGCTTCGAAGCGCCGCTCTTGCTCCTTTCGGAGCGTGACGAGCGCCTGGTGCTGGCTTTGCTGAGCCGTGGCGAGGGCGTGGACCAGGTCCCCGAACGGGGAGGATTCCATGGGGCTGCGAGGTTGGTGCTCCACCTTGTCCCGGGTTTTGGCACCACTGTAGAGCTCTCTGAAGTGTGGGTGGAGCACAGAGGACGGCAGGACAACGCTTCAGATGCAAATAGGCTTTTTATTGCCAGACTTTTCAGTATAACCGCCAGTTTTAATCTGATAGCGAAACACACACACTGTGTTCTTGTCCCGGGATGAGCTCTCCTCTGCCTCCTTAAATAGGGCACGGTTACTAGGAAAACACAGGTTAATTACCGTCAGGTGTAATGATTCTGCCACTCACCTTCCCTGGCTCCGCCCTCCTGTCACAGACCGGCGCTTGACCACGCCCCCGCTGCCATACACATGTGTTAAGTGTTTCTATGTATCAATCATTAATTGTACAAAATGATTTTCATACATTTATGTATTTGTCATATCTTTCTTTGTCACATGAAGTGTTGTCTTGATAACACATGTGGCACATAATTTTAGCAAATGGATGACAGAAGATTAATTGAAAGATTTATGCCACAGAGCTGCCTTTAACTAATAATTATCACTTATTACTGACGATTGTACGTTTACTAAACAATACAATACAAAGCTCAATACTCCCAGCCTATAACATACTGAATATCAAGTTAAAATCAACCGCAATAAAAGGAAAATGATGAAAACTGGAATATCAAGGGGTCTACTGTATCGGAAGGCCCACTACATTTCGCGAGATCGCAAGCTGTCAAGTTGCTAGAATTCAATCTTTCTAGCTATACTTTCACCCCCTACAGCTATCAGTATTATACACAATCATAGATTAATCACACAGCATTCTAATTCAAGTGAAAATGGTCTTTAAAAATACACATAAGTAGTGATTTAGTCAGAGAAACCAACCAAAACAAGTCTTCAAGTTGCCCGTCTTCGTTTCTGTCGTCGTCAGAACTGTCCTCATTTTCTTCTGAAGATGAGCGCTCAGGTTCAAATCTGTAAGGCTGGATACCACCAGGACATTCAGCTGTCAAAATCTCTACTTGTGGGCCATTTTCTTCTGTATCGGTAAAATCAAAGCTAATTTCCTCAGCATCGCTCCTATTTTCTGGTGTGTCTGCCATTGCAACTGCACCGAGTGGTTACTGGTATGACGTCACGCAGCTGTTCCATTGACCGAGAGGGGGCGCTGCGAACGCGGAAAATTTCAAGTGATGGGCATGATCAAATAAGGACCGATTACAACCGCGGGAAGCTTTTGAAAAATCGACGGTCAATTTATTTCGAATCTCGAAAGCATTCTGGTGCAGAATAATGCGACTTTTATCGCCACTGCGTGACGCCTTTAAGCATGGCAATCTCTCGAAGGCAATGAGTAAGTTTGGTTTACCAAAGCATCTTTGGAATGGTGTGCGACAAGGTTGTATTTTATCTCCATATTGGTTTAATATCTACACAGAAGAAATCATGAGGGAAGCCATGATTAGAAACCAAACAAGCCCTTTTGACGGGATTAAATGAAATGGAGTGGAATTTGCAGAGCTTAGATATCCTGATGACACAGTACTTTTATCCACAACAGTGTCTGCTCGGCAGAATAATATTACAGCTGTTAAAGAGAGGAGTGAATCAGTGGGACTCTTTTTAAATGGAAAGAAGACAAAGCTTATGACAATCAACGAGGGGACAGTACTACCCCATGGTACTGTAGGTACAATACAGCCCGTCTCTTTAAGAAACTACATTTCCCATCAGCCCACTTCCGCGTTGACCTGCGTCATGCCGGGGCGGGATCACCAACGTCACATCCTCCATGAAAGCATAAGGAACCCGGAAGCTCCTAGCTCCTCCTCTTTTGGTGCCGTGATTTCAACACGGACACAAGGAGGATCGCTTGCTCCGCCAAGCACCCAGATAAGACGTCTTTTCTTTTCTTTCTTGCAAGATCCACGATTCAGCGTGATTTCTTTGTTTACCACTGGCCACAGTAAAAATCCAGAATAGCGTGATTTTAAAACTCAGCTTGAGTTACAACCGGTTTCTTCATTATCAGTATGTACGACTGCAGTCAAAGCAGTTAATTTATAATTAGGAGCGACCAGAATTCCTCCTGATTGAAGCGCTGTGCATATTATTGTGATCAGAGACTTTCTTTTCATCACGAGTGACCACACGTCAGACCAAGAAATTCTCTGCGCTTTCTATAGAAGCGTCTCACGTGCTCCACAATGGTGAAACTCCAAAAGTCTCAGAACATCTTCTCATAATCTTGCTATAAGCAAGATACTAAGTAAGACTGGCAAATTTTGGGCATAAAGACTAGTCTTAGGAATTAGTTTTATTGAAGTAGTGTGAATTTAAACTCCAGAATGGTTTAATTGTTTACACTGTTCGACACACAGTGTGTTGAATTGATGATTGTTTATTTTGTTTTAATCTCTCAATTGTTTAATAGATAGGCTTTGCATGCTTCTCTTAATTCCTTATTAACACCTTTTGTCTTAACTCCACGAGGTAGGATCCTTGGACCTTAGCTAGCCACATACGGCTAATTCTTTGTCTAATTAGCAACCAAAGCTAGCTCACCAGGCCTCACAAACACCTTAGTTAAACACACGGCTAATTCTTTTGTTCCATTAGCCTCCAGGGCTAATTGTATTGTCTCAAGGGATCACAAGGCCTCCACCACGTGGAGTTAGCTACACAGAGCTAATCTTTTGTCTCTAACATGTGGCGGTCCTCCCCCCCACACACAAACACACCTTAGCTAGCATTCCTTTACCTTAGCTAGCAACCCACACTAGCCTTTCTTTTGCTAGGCCATAGGCCTTACCACGTGGTGGTCCTCCCCCACACTCACAAACACACCTTAGCTAGCATTCCTTTGTCTTAGCTTAGCCACACGAGGCTAATCTAGGCCTACCCAAACACGTGACACACACAAACACACCTTAGCTAACAATCCATGCTAGCCTTCTGCTCAGGCCATAGGGCCTTTCACACACAGGCCACACACACAAGCACACATTAGCAACACGTACTAATTCTTTGTTTTACTTAGATAACATTCCTTTGTCTTAGCTAGCAACCAAGCTAGGCCTCACCAGGCCTGACACACAAACACATCTTAATTAGCACACAAAGCTAATCTTTTGTTCTCACACACACACACGCTCATCAAGTATATGACCATATCATCATATTTGTATATAATGATTCCATCTGCTATTATCCATTTTTATCTTTGTTATAATAAATTCCATTATTATTGAAACTGTGTGTATTTATTTGTTGTGCTTAATATACTCGAAGTTGCCCAATCTCCAAAGAATTCTAAAAGGTGCATATGATTTATGTAATATGGTAAGTAATCATAATAATTTGGAATATACCATAATTTAGCTGTTTGGTAATTTATTATTAAGCACCAAAATTAATGGTATTAATTAATGAGACTGATTCCATGAGTGATTTAATGATAATATGAGACTGATTCACTGAAAACGATTCAAATGAGACTGATTCAATTTAATTATTAACCTTCAGATTTAATGAGACTGATTTAGTGAGACTGATCACTTAATAATTACCAAATGCACCTACAGTACAGTCAGTGGGGAAGTATTGAAGAGGGTTCAATTGTACCGATACTTAGGAACCCTAATAGCAGCTAATGGAGATACTGGCAAGGAAGTGAGGAAAAGGTTTGCTCAAGCAACAGCAAAATTAAACAAAATGAAGCATGTCTGGAAGAATTGTAGAAAATACACTAAACGACATCCTCAGAACCTGTATTTTTCTCATTGCGACCTGTGCATGTGAAACGTGGACCATCATGAAAAGAAGTGGAGAAGAAAACCAGCGCCTTTGAGTTGAAATGCTACAGAAAGATATTCAAAATTCCTCGGACAGCTGAAAGAACGAACACATTGGTATTAGAAGAATTAGAAATATCAGAACATTGGTGAGTGAATTTTGTAAAGGCACAAAAGATGAAGCACTTTGGACGTCTAAAGTGACACTCAAGCATAGAGTGTGTTATTCTTGAAGGAAGGATGGAAGCCACTAGGAGGCGGAGTAGACCCAGGCAACGATGGCATCAACACATAACAGAGTGGTTGAACATGCCTGTAGGGGAGACGACCCATCTGACAGGAAACAATTCAGGGCAGCTGTCAAAGCGGCCACGTCACACTCAGTGATATACCGTACTACTACTACTAGTTAACTAGTAAAGTCAAAAGACACTTCAACTTGTTAACTAGTGAACATTTTGGACCTAACTAGTTGATTAGTTAAGTCAAAACGTTTCTCCCTAGTATAACTAGGGATTATTTTGGGCCTCACTAGTTAACCATTAAAGTCAGGTCAGAAGAGGTTTTATCTAGTTAACTAGTAAGCATTTCATCTTTCAGTAGTTAATTAGTGCAGAAATTTGTAGGTCACTAGTTAGCTAGTTGTTGAATGAGAGTTACTAGTAAGAGTTACTAGTAGTTACTTAATATTTGTGTTTCTTCTGTTGTTCCACATTAAACCTGAACAATTAATCATATTTCATTCCTGGTCTGAATATTTGGTGTTCTTACTTCATGTAAAAATGAATGATAGTGATATAATTAAGTAACTGGCTGAATTAGATTTCGGTTTTTACAGGCTTCAGTGCCCAAAAACAGTTCACCAGTTACAGATCTGGAAAAATACAGAAAGTCCAAAGGAAAAAAAAAAACATTTTCATTGTGGAAAAATATTAGATTTAAAGAGATTTTCATGGCACACACTAGTGGCATGGTGGTGCTGTGGTTAGTATTGTCACCTTGCAGCAAGAAGGTTCTGGGTTCAAGCCCTGCAGTCAGGGAGAGGGCCTTTCTGTACAGAGTTTGCATGTTCTCCTCATGGTTTTCCTCCGGGTGCTCTGGTTTCCTCCCACAGTCCAAAATTTTGCAGATTAGTTCAATTAGCTACTCTAAATTACCTGTGTGTGAGTGGCTGGCTGTTTGTCTCTGTCTTGGCCCTGCAATGGTTTGGTGGCCTGTCGAGGGTGAACCCTGCTTCAAGACCAATTGGCTCCAGCTTCCCCATGATCCAGAATGGATAAGTGATATATAAAATGAATGAATGAATGATATTGACCTGTATTATGATGATCAGCATAGTGCTGTATTTAACACTCAGAAATATCAATCAATCAGAAATATGCACACAAAAAGGATCCAATCAGCTGTTTGTTACCATACAAAATTGCAATGTGTGAAAAATCGTTTGCAGTTGCTATTGTCAGTATTTCAATTTACTAATTCATTATTTTGACTTAATATATCATTAATTCAATTTCCTATTTTGTTATTTTGACTTGGTAAGTTGTTTTGATTTACTAAATGTTATTACTGTGACTTAGTAAGTATTAATGAGACCGTTAATGATGGTGTAGCTCACTCCGGCCCCATCTAGTTCAGAAGGAACGATCTAAAGTGGGCCACCTTGTGCAATAAATGTTGCAAGCTACATATACTATATACAAGCTATATATAGAAGTGATATCCACACTAGTAATACCAACCTATTTACCAGAAAGAATCCAAAAAGGCAAGTAATTGACCAAGAAGAAGCAATTTTTGTTGAACTGCTCATTAAAGCTTAATTAGTCCATAACTTTATTAATAATTAATTAAGTAAATCCGGGTAGAAGTTATATGCACCCTAGGTTACCCTACCTTCATGCCAGAAAGAATCCAAATTCGTGAAGAATTGAGAGAGAAGAAGCGATTTGTGTGGAAACTGCTTGTTAGAGCTTAATTGCTCCATATCTTCATTACTAATTGCAATTATGCAAATTTGGGTAGGAGCTATATGCACCCCAGGCAGACCTACCTTCCTGCCAAAAAGAATAAAAATCGGTGAAGAATTGAGAGAGAAGAAGCGATTTTCGTGAAATGTTGACGACGACGGACGGATGACGAACAACGCATGATGGGATAAACTCATCACCTGTCGGCTGGATGAGCAAATAATTGGACTAATAATTGACTTAATAAGTCACAATAAGGACAAAGCAATTGAGAACATTTGTATTGTTCACATTAATCACATTAATAACACAGAATACTGTTAAATTATATAATCAACACGATCATTAAATAAGCATTTATACTGGTTCAGATATTTATACATTTAATGTTTGAATGCCGTGATTGTAAAAAGAGGACAGTAAACCTAATTTGCTTTTATTATTGAGTAAAATGATGATCTTATCTGTTACTCCTCCACTGTGGACCTGACGTACTTCACTGATATCAGCAGTGTCATGATTCACCATGCTGTCATGGGGGTGTGGTGGAATTGGGTAGTTGCCCTGAGTTTAACTTCATGTCTTCTATTTTACTGGCACACTGATCAGTGATGTGGTCTTATTGCACTTTGTCGTTGATGTATTTAGACCATGCAGGAGCAGGGAGGTGTGGTTTAGCATGTATGTAGATATGTACATAAGCCCGCTGTGGTCTCACACTATGTTTGGTCAAGAGCTGAGCAGCATTAGCAGTAGTAGTTGTCATGATGAGTGAGACGCTTATTACTGTTAATGATGTTTATTAACACAATCAAACATACAAAGAACTTCGGTTCCGGAGCTAGCTAACTGTGGCTGTTCTTTGTGCATTAGCATAACGGCAAGTCCCCTGAGTGAGTGATGTCACAGAGGATGCTGGGCAAGACCAATCAGTCCCAGATAGATTAGGACAATAACTAGACCTCGATATATCACTAAAGAACATTTTATCAGCCTCTCCTGCTCACATTTCCTCTGGACTGTTGAACACAAAACAGCTTTGAATTTTCAAACACATTCTCTGTTCTCATCTTTTTTTTTGTTAACAGTCAGTTTTAAAATAGGACATGGGGTAGACTGCACTCTGTCCAGAGCAACATGGCGATTATCCTGCCCTCAAACACTTTTTGTTTCTAGAACTCAACATCCTTTCTTTTTTTTTTTTTACCTCTGAAGGCCTTAAGGGTTGTAGGCTGCACAGTAGACATTTATGTAATGCTTGCATTTAGTTGGATCACAGGCTAGGCATGTGGACTAGTCTCTCCTGTTGATCCAGAAACTCCTCTGTCATGCTGGTCTGGTGTCTCTGAAGAAGATTATTCTGGGACAACCTGAAGTGGTCTCCTGTTCTGACGAATGACTGTTCTAGTGTCTGTTCTGATCACAGAGCTTCTTGGCTCAAGAAATTTACCTATGACTTTGGCTGGTGTTTTCCAACCCTTCTGTCCATCCAGTTTGAATCTCACACTCTGACCAGGGTGTCGATCAGACAGAGCATGTGCTGAATGTTGGCAGATATAAAAGAACTGGTCAGCCTCTTTAGCTTTGTTGTCCCTCTGAAGCAGTTGTCCGTGGCTGATGTGCTTAGGCTACAGCTTTTTGTCCAGCATAGGAAATGTCATTCAGATCAGGTGTCCAGTCATGAGCTGAGTTGGACTTGCTCCAGGTGCACGGGTGGGGGTTGCATGATAACACCTCAAGTCAAGTCAAGATCAAGACTTTTTTATTGTCATTTTATTGTCTACTTTGCTGCTTTTTACCAGGCTGTGGATTGTCCAACAAGGAACAACAGGACAATTGACTTGCTGTATGCTAATGTGAGGGATGCATACAGAGTCACACCCCTCCCCCCACTAGGGAAGTCTGACCACAACTTGGTTCTTCTACAGCCGAAGTACACCCCCCTGGTTCAAAGGCAGCCTGCAACAACTAGCTCCATCAGGAGGTGGTCCCCTGAAATGGAAGATGCCCTCAGGGACTGTTATGACATCACAGACTGGGATGTGCTGTTTCACCCACACTGTGAGGACATAGAGGGGCTGACACACTGTCTGATGGATTACCTTAACTTCTGTGCAGACGTGGTCTCCCCCGCTAAGACTGTATGGTGTTACCCTAATAACAAGCCATGGGTAACACAGGAAGTCAAAGCTGTCCTCAACAGGAAGAAGGCCGCCTTCAGGAGCAGGGATAGGGAGGCAATGAAAGCAACACAGCAGGAGGTAAAACGCTGCATGAGAGAAGCTAAGGACAGCTACAGGAGAAAGGTGGAGCAGAAGCTGAAGGAGAAGAGTATGAGGGAGGTCTGGGAAGGTGTGAAAACCATCACAGGCCACAACACAAAGATCAGAGTCGTTGAGGGGACAGTGGAGAGGGCGAATGAGTTGAATGACTTCTTCAACTGGTTCAACCAACCCACGTCCCCCCACCCTCCCTCACTGCAGCCATCTCTCCTTCTTCCCTCAATACACCTCCCCCCCAGTCATCACAGCAGCCCCCTCCTCCCCCACCTCAACACAGACTCCTCCATGCATCACTGCAGACCAGGTCAGAAGTCAACTGAGGAAGCTTCACCCCAGGAAAGCAGCAGGCCTGGACAAGGTGTGTCCCTGACTACTGAAGACCTGTGCTGCTGAACTGGGCGAACCACTCTAACCATCTTCAACCTTAGCCTGCAGCTGGTGAGAGTGCCCACCATCTGGAAGACATCATGTATCGTTCCAGTTCCCAAAAAGAATTGGCCCAGCGAGCTGAACGACTTCCGACCGGTGGCACTCACTTCACATCTGATGAAGACGTTGGAGTGGCTCTTCCTCAGCCTCCTCAGACCACAGGTACAACATGCCCAGGACTGTCTGCAGTTTGCATACCGGGCAGGTGTCGGTGTTGAAGACGCCATCCTCTACCTGCTACACCGAGCCCACTTGCATCTGGATAAGGGAAATGGCACAGTGAGGATCCTCTTCTTGGACTTCTTGAGTGCCTTCAACACCATCCAGCCCCTACTGCTTCAGGACAAACTGAACAGGATGCGAGTGGACCCCTGCCTGGTCATCTGGATCTCCAGCTACCTCACTGACAGGCTGTACGTCAGGCTGAAGGACATCACATCTGACACTGTGATTAGCAGCACTGGAGCACCCCAGGGCACGGTGCTGGCCCCTCTTCTCTTCACCCTGTACACTGCGGACTTCTGCTACAACTCGGAGCTGTGTCACATTCAGAAGTTTGCCAATGACACAGCCATTGTTGGGTGTATCAGTGATGACAGAGAGGAGGAGTATAGGAGCCTGGTGAGGGACTTTGCTGTGTGGTGCAACAGGAACCATCTGCAGCTCAACACCTCGAAGACCAAGGAGCTGGTCATTGACTTTGGGAGGTCCAGACCAAGGTCATGACCAGTTCTGATCGAGGGAGTCGAAGTGGAGGCTGTGGATTCCTACAAGTACCTCGGGCTGTGGCTGGACAGCAAGCTGGACTGGACTTGCAACACCAAACACTTATACAGGAAGGGACAGAGCAGGCTATACTTTCTTAGGAGGCTGCAGTCCTTTAACATCTGCAGGAAACTCCTGTGGATGTTCTATCAGTCTGCAGTCGCCAGTGTCCTGTTTTACACCATGGTGTGCTGGGGGGCAGCACATCCAAGAAGGACACATCCAGGCTGGACAAACTGATCAGGCGGGCTGGCTCTGTGGTCAGCATGAAGCTGGACTCTCTGGTGATGGTGGCAGAGAAGAGGTCTATGGACAAACTACTGAACATCATAGACGATGCCAGTCACCCTCTGCACACCGTCATCAGCAACCAGAGGAGCCTGTTCAGTGACAGAATGCTCCTTCCCAAGTGCATTAAGAACAGACTTAAAAACTCCTTTGTCCCTCACGCCATCAGACTGTACAACTCCTCTCTGAGGGGGAGGAGTGGTAACAGGAGGACAGAGGATGGGAAGGAGCAGTAACCTAGCCTAACAATAAGCAATACCAGACAATGTGCAATATAATGTGCATTATAAAGTGCAATATCTCTCCTGCCACCGCCCCCTTCTCCCCACCTTTTTTCCCCTACTTCCCCCCTTCCCCCTTCCTCTCTTCCCCATATCTTATTCTTTTTATATTTGTATATGTAAATACTTAATTTATTTTAATTTATTTAGAAGTTTTCTCTATTTCTTTTCTCTGTTTATCTGTAATGATGCTGCTGGAATCTTAACCTTCCTCTGGTGTTAGCTTTCTGTTACTATCTCTGATGTTAACGGGTCGGTTTTGACCCGTGTCTTAAATCAGCCATAAAATACCCTAAAAACAATTATTTATCATCCAATTTGTTTCTTACCTCTTGGTTACCTTGTTAGGCTCCCTTATCCTTGAAAAGATTGGTTTTAATATTTTTGTTGTGGCCCCCTGGGCCTTTCTTTTAACAGCATACCCCTCGTTTTCAATATAAAAAAGTGGTCAAATGAACCTCAAGAGAATATTGTAAACAAATAAAAGGTTGTTCTGTCACCTGACTATTACTGAGGGGTATTAGATCACATCTCTTAAATGTTCAAAAAAAAAAGATTTTAATTTTAATATTATCAACTATAGTCAGTTTCGACCCATATATATTTACTTCAAGAAAAGGGAAAAAAACAAGTCTTTTTTTTCTGTTGACTATCAGTGGCCTCATTGCTGGATCTGTACACTCCAGCAAGGAGAAGAACACCAATGTAGGCATCCTAAATGGGCAAGATGGTGGCACGTCAGGACACAGCGGCTCACAGCTCTCCTTTCAAGTGCACGTTTTTGTATTTTTTGTGTGTTATAACTGTTTGTTTCGCGTTACCTACGGACTTCAACACAAGATACACCCATATGGATCTGATAGACATCGGCATTCGGCAAGAAATGATCATTTCAAATGACTTTCATTGCGCTTACAACATTCCGGAGGAGATAGCGAGGGCACCGGGGTCTCCGTGGATTGTTATTGGGTCTGGCAGAGGAAGAAGGCGGAGACGTGAGAGGAAGCAAAAACGGGGATGCAGAGCGGGCCTGCTGAACAAGCTCAGGAAACAGCCACTCAAACCTCCGCTACCAAGTCTCTATCTTTCCAATGCTAGATCCCTGGTACACAAAACGGACGACTTGGAATTACAGCTTGCTGGTAACCGCTACATTCGTGAATGCTGTGCAATCATTATAACGGAGACATGGCTACAACCGCTAATCCCCGACGCTTCAGTGCAGCTAGCAGGCCGCACGCTACACAGATGGGACAGGAATAGCGACTCCGGGAAAAACAGAGGAGGGGGGCTCTGCGTTTACGTGAATGAAGGTTGGTGCAACAACAGTACAGTCTTAGACAAGCATTGTTCTCCTGACCTAGAGTTCATGTCTGTAAGATGCAGACCCTTCTTTCTGCCGAGGGAGCTAGCAGCTGTTATCATCACTGCAGTCTACATACCACCGGACGCTAACGTCAAAACCGCTCTCTCTCTGCTCGCAAACAACATTAACAACCACCAGCGAGCCTACCCAAACGGTGCGCACATCATTGCAGGAGACTTCAATAAGCCAAACCTCAAAACGGTGTTGCCTAAATTTTACCAACATGTGAAGTGTGCAACGAGGGGAGTAAATAATCTGGACCATGTTTATTCCAACCTTAAACATGCCTACAGAGCTATTCCCCTCCCCCATCTCGGACAGTCTGACCATCTCTCCCTGTTCCTACCCCCCGCATACACCCCCCTCAGCCGGCAATCAAAGCCACAAAGACGGAAAATTACCACCTGGCCTGATGACGCCCTCTCCCGACTCCAGGACTGCTTTGAACGAACACAGTGGGAAGTTTTCCATCACGAGGACCTGGCCACATAC